>NC_069501.1:740948800-741246300 GCF_027579735.1 Bombina bombina | reverse complement strand
CATATATAAAGTCAGCATTAGATCAACAATGCACTGCTGGGAGCTAGTTGAACACATCTGGTGAGCCAATGATAAAATACAAATGTGTGGGGGAACTTCCGGCCGGTGGCCATGATTGGTCACAGTTTTGTTTGCTGTTCCACCTCTATTACTTTGGAGGTCTGAAAACTTTGCATTAAGGAATCATCCAGGATTGACCTATATGTAATTCGGACTAGCTAACAAAGCTCTATCTATTGATACCTATACTGTATAGGTGGATGCTAGCATCAAGGCTCCGGAGCTATTTTTGGGGCTAAGGCCTCTCACTAACACCCCAGCAGAGAGCCTTCGGATCTCTGCCGTATCCTAACGCTGAGGAAGCGTTGTTCATCTTTGCTTACAATAAGAGGAAGATAATACTGCCTTTAAGGTCTACATATGAATCTCTACACCTTATAAACTATATCCTTACAATCTCACCATGGAAGACTTCTGTCAGCCGCTCTGGAATCAATCCGGGATGTAACCCAACTGCTAGCGTGAATTGAAAGCACACGCTAGCACACTGAGAAATATCCAGGACGTGACCCACTCAGGAAGCAGATTAGAAGATAACAAAAATGAATATTGTTCCAGAATGCAGGAAAGCCACAAAGGATAAAACGTCCCTTTAAGTAGTACAAAGAACAAAAAGGAAATGCTCTTACTTTGAAGCTTCTGAAAAAGGTCCTCTTTAGCAGGCTTGTAAAACAAAGGAAAAGTTCTCTTTTGCAGCTTGTAAAAGTATAATGTCCCTTTAAGCAGGTTTATAACAAACAGAAAGGCAAAGTTCTCTTTTGCAGCTTGTAAAAGTAAATGTCCCTTTTAAGCAGGTGTATAACAAACAGAAAGGCAAAGTTCTCTTTTGCAGCTTGTAAAAGTATAATGTCCCTTTAAGCAGGTTTATAACAAACAGAAAGGCAAAGTTCTCTTTTGCAGCTTGTAAAAGTAAATGTCCCTTTTAAGCAGGTGTATAACAAACAGAAAGGCAAAGTTCTCTTTTGCAGCTTGTAAAAGTAAATGTCCCTTTTAAGCAGGTGTATAACAAACAGAAAGGCAAAGTTCTCTTTTGCAGCTTGTAAAAGTAAAATGTCCCTTTAAGCAGGTCTTGTTTAACAAAGAATAGGTTTAAAGGTAAAGGCCAAAGCAAGGTCAGGCAGGCAGAAGTCGGCATCCAAATATCAGCAAAAGGTATAGGCAAAAGACAGGGTCAGGCAAGCAGAAGTCGGCATCCAAGTGTCAGCAAAAGGGTAATAGCTACAGGCAAGGTCAGGCAGGCAGAAGTCAATGTCCAAATATCAGCAAGTAGGGATTAGGCAAGAGGCTTGGTCAGGCAGGCAGAAGTCGGTACACAGAAGAATAAAACTGATATGGTACTCACAATCCAGGGAAACAAACAAACGGGCCCAGATTCAGATCTCCCGCCGAGATTTAAAGGGCAGGAGCGTAACCGTCATCAGAGGGGTGTGAGAGAAAGCGTCATGTTGCTAAGCAACATGACGTCAGAGACACAGAGGAGTTCCGGGAGCCGCGGCGACACGGCGATGAACGGAAGCGCTCATGACAGCACCCCCTCCTCAAGGGCCCCTCCGGGGGACAGGACCAGGTCTATCAGGATGAGTCTTGTGGAAGGTCTTGACCAATATTGGAGCATTTACTTGATGAGCAGGTTCCCAAGAACGTTCCGTGACTGGATAACCCTTCCAATGAATGAGATAATACAATTTCTTGCCCCGCAATTTGGAATCTAGAATATGGCTGATCTCAAACTCAGGATGTCCATGCACCAATAACGGTGGAGGTTTAGAAAAAGGCTTAGAATACCTGTTAATCATCACAGGTTTTAAAAGAGAAACATGGAATACCGGATGGACTTTGAGAGACTTGGGTAAAGCTACCCGATAAGCAGTGGAACATACCTGACCCAGTATTCGGAAAGGACCCACATATCGTGGTCCCAATTTGTTAGAAGGTTGTTTCAGGCGAAGAAATCGAGAGGAAATCCAAACTTTATCACCAGGGCGATATTTGGGAGCCTTTTTCCGTCGAAGATCCGAAAAGAACTTGTAACGTCTAGAAGTTACAGAAAGAATACGATGTATCTTCTGCCAATGTCGAGTTAATCTTCGGGCTGTAAGATCAGAAGCAGGATTCACTGTGGAGGAAGTATGCAAAGGGAACGTCCTAGGCTGATATCCGTAAGCTGCATGAAAAGGAGAAGTCTGAAGGGAGGAATTGTACCGGGCATTATGGGCCAATTCAGCCAAAGGAAGGTAAGAAGTCCAGTTAGAATGATAATGATCCACATAATGTCTAAGATATGTTTCAAGACACTGGTTTACTCTTTCAGTCTGACCATTCGATTGTGGGTGGTGAGAAGTAGAGAGAGATATAGTAGTACCAAAATGTTTACAAAGTGACCTCCAAAATCGAGAAACGAATTGTACCCCTCTATCTGAAACAATATCAAGAGGAAATCCATGGATTCTTACAATATGTAGAATAAAAAGTTCAGAGAGTCTTTTGGCAGATGGTAATCCTGGCAAGGGTACAAAATGAGCCGTCTTAGTGAACCTGTCGACCACCACCCAGATAGTATTGTTCCCAGTGGACAAGGGAAGATCGGTAATAAAGTCCATGGATACATGAGTCCAAGGCTGGTGAGGTATAGGCAATGGTTGGAGTAATCCTGAAGGAAGTTGGCGTGGAGTTTTGTTCATGGCACATTGTGTGCATACTGAGACGTAATCCTTCACATCTTGAGAGAGTGTAGGCCACCAGACATGTTGTTTGAGGTTTCGAGTGGTAATACTGATGCCAGGATGTCCAGAAAGGGGACTATCATGAGCCCAAAATAAAATCTTGGAACGAAGGCGTTCAGGAACAAAGAGTAAACCATTGGGAGGTTTACAGGACAAAGGAAGACGCTCTTGAGCGGACTGTAATTCTTGTAACCAAGAAGTTGTTAACTGGGCAATGACTTCATGAGGTTGGAGAATGGTACCAGACTCAGGAACTGGGGTATCTTGAAATTGTCTGGAAAGTGCGTCTGCTTTAATATTTTTTGAACCAGGTATGTAAGACAAATTATAGTGAAACCGAGAGAAGAATAAGGACCAGCGTGCTTGCCTGGAATTTAGTCGTTTGGCTGTTTGGAGATACAGAAGGTTCTTATGATCAGTAAGTATAGTAAATGGCAAAGAAGTACCTTCCAGCCAATGTCTCCATTCATCCAATGCCATCTTGATGGCAAGCAACTCTTTATTCCCTACGTCATAGTTAAATTCGGAAGGAGTGAATTTTTTAGAGAAAAAAGCAACAGGATGAATCCTTCCAGTCTCTGGTATTCGTTGAGACAGAACCGCTCCAGCAGCAACAGAGGAAGCATCCACCTCCAGAATAAATTGAAACTCAGGATTTGGATGACGAAGGATAGGAGCTGAGGAAAAAGCTTCTTTGAGAGATTCAAAAGCTTCTATAGCCTCAGACGGCCATACTTTACAGTTTTGTCCTTTTCTTGTGAGAGAAGTAAGAGGAGAAGTAATAGTAGCAAAATTCTTGATGAACTTTCTGTAATAATTGGCGAAGCCTAGGAAACGTTGTAAAGCCTTCAAAGAATCAGGTCTAGGCCAATCCAAAATGGCAGAAAGTTTAGTAGGGTCCATTTCGAATCCAGATGCCGATATTACATAACCCAGAAAGGGTATGATTTTTTGATGGAAAGAACATTTCTCCAGTTTAGCAAACAGATGGAATTCTCTTAGACGTTGAAGTACTTTCTTGACGTGGTGCACATGATCTTGGTGGTTCTGAGAAAAAATAAAGATGTCGTCCAGGTATATGATAACAAAAATATTCAAAAAATCACGAAAGATCTCATTTACAAAATGCTGGAAAACCGCCGGAGCATTGCATAGCCCAAAGGGCATGACCAAATATTCATAATGCCCAAATCGAGTGTTAAAGGCAGTCTTCCACTCATCTCCTTTGCGTATACGGATCAAGTTGTATGCACCACGTAGGTCGAGTTTGGTGAAAATGGTGGCTCCCTGAAGATAAGTAAAAAGTTCAGGAATAAGGGGCAGAGGATAACTGTTCTTGATGGTAATCTGATTCAATCCACGATAATCAATACAGGGTCTTAATCCGCCATCCTTTTTTCCCACAAAAAAGAAACCAGCCCCTACAGGGGAAGAGGAGGGTCGAATAAATCCTCTAGCCAGATTGTCTTTTATATATTCTTCCAGAGCCATGTTTTCTGGTTTAGAAAGTGGATATGTTTTGCCTCGAGGATAGGCAGCCCCAGGAAGGAGGTCAATGGGACAATCAAAAGGGCGATGAGGAGGAAGACGTTCCGCTTCTTTTTTGGAGAAGACATCCACAAAGTCATGGTAATGCATAGGTAAGGATTCCGGAGTTTCAACTGTGAGAGCAATAGTGAGTGGTAACTTAGTAATCTCTTGAAGACATTTAGTCTGGCATGTAGATCCCCAGGAAGTGAGTTCACCGAAAGTCCAAGAAAAAATGGGATTGTGAATCTGGAGCCAGGGTAATCCCAAGATAATGGGAAATTGCGGAGTGGGAATGACATCGAAACAAATTGTCTCAGAATGAAGTATTCCTACGGTGAGGATTAAGGGTTGAGTAGAAAACTGAATGTATCCAGAACCCAAAGGATCTCCACTGACCGTAGAGACTGAAATGGAATACTCCTTCTTTAGTAAGGGTATAGAATGAGTAGAAACAAATGTAGAGTCAATGAACACACCTCCAGCACCAGAATCAATTAGGGCTTGGGTATAGATCTTCTTTTGTCCAATTAGAAGAGTTACTGGAACAAAGAGTTTCTTGTATAGGGAATGACCACTATTTTGGCTTAACTCAGTTCCCTGGACTAGAGTTAAGCCCTGGCTTTTACTGGCCTAGTAGGACAATCCCTTAATAAATGTCCTTTAAGGCCACAGTACAGACATAAGCCAAGAGTCCGTCTTCTTAAGCGTTCAGTCTCAGTTAATTTTATACTTCCTACTTCCATGGGTTCAGCCTGATCAGTAGTAGGAGAGGCTGGAGTGACTGGACTAGAAAAACGAGGAGCTAAACGAAAAGGAGTTCGAGTGGCAGTCCTCTGTGTTCTATCCTTTTCTTGTTGGCGTTCACGAAACCTGGCGTCGAGACAGATACAGAGATTTATTAAGGCTTCTAAGGACTCTGGAAGTTCACGATACACCAATTCATCCTTGAGACGCTCAGAAAGTCCTTTACGGAAAGCGGCTCTGAGTGCTCCCTGATTCCAAGTGGTTTCAGAGGCAAGGGTGCGGAACTCAATTGCATATTGAGAGACTGGTTGATTTCCTTGACGTAAATCCAGGAGAGTTGCTTCAGCAGCGGATGACCTTCCAGGTTTATCGAATACGTTTGAGAATGTAGATAGAAATGTATCAACATCCAACAGTATAGGATCATTCTTTTCTAGCAAAGGTGACACCCAAGCCAAGGCTTTTCCTTTCATTAAGGAAATAAGAAACGTGATTCTAGAAGAGGCAGTAGCAAAGAGAGTAGGGCTATTTCGGAAATGAAGACGGCATTGATTCAAAAAGCCTCTACATTCTTCAGGATTCCCATCATATTTATCCGGAAGAGGAATCCTGGGACTTAGTTGTACCTGAGACTGATTGTTAGGAATCGGAGGAGGTAATGCCTCAATCGGATTTGGATTGGGATTAGGATTGGGAGGTGTGGTAGCAACCAAATTTTGTAATAGAGCAGTAATTTGATCAAGTTTAGTGTCCAGAGACTGCAAGTGAGTGGCATGAGAACCCAAGAGCTGTCCCTGGTGAGCCACGGCCATAGATAATTCAGTGGGGTCCATTTTTATGGCCCGTTTGTAATGTCAGCCGCTCTGGAATCAATCCGGGATGTAACCCAACTGCTAGCGTGAATTGAAAGCACACGCTAGCACACTGAGAAATATCCAGGACGTGACCCACTCAGGAAGCAGATTAGAAGATAACAAAAATGAATATTGTTCCAGAATGCAGGAAAGCCACAAAGGATAAAACGTCCCTTTAAGTAGTACAAAGAACAAAAAGGAAATGCTCTTACTTTGAAGCTTCTGAAAAAGGTCCTCTTTAGCAGGCTTGTAAAACAAAGGAAAAGTTCTCTTTTGCAGCTTGTAAAAGTATAATGTCCCTTTAAGCAGGTTTATAACAAACAGAAAGGCAAAGTTCTCTTTTGCAGCTTGTAAAAGTAAATGTCCCTTTTAAGCAGGTGTATAACAAACAGAAAGGCAAAGTTCTCTTTTGCAGCTTGTAAAAGTATAATGTCCCTTTAAGCAGGTTTATAACAAACAGAAAGGCAAAGTTCTCTTTTGCAGCTTGTAAAAGTAAATGTCCCTTTTAAGCAGGTGTATAACAAACAGAAAGGCAAAGTTCTCTTTTGCAGCTTGTAAAAGTAAATGTCCCTTTTAAGCAGGTGTATAACAAACAGAAAGGCAAAGTTCTCTTTTGCAGCTTGTAAAAGTAAAATGTCCCTTTAAGCAGGTCTTGTTTAACAAAGAATAGGTTTAAAGGTAAAGGCCAAAGCAAGGTCAGGCAGGCAGAAGTCGGCATCCAAATATCAGCAAAAGGTATAGGCAAAAGACAGGGTCAGGCAAGCAGAAGTCGGCATCCAAGTGTCAGCAAAAGGGTAATAGCTACAGGCAAGGTCAGGCAGGCAGAAGTCAATGTCCAAATATCAGCAAGTAGGGATTAGGCAAGAGGCTTGGTCAGGCAGGCAGAAGTCGGTACACAGAAGAATAAAACTGATATGGTACTCACAATCCAGGGAAACAAACAAACGGGCCCAGATTCAGATCTCCCGCCGAGATTTAAAGGGCAGGAGCGTAACCGTCATCAGAGGGGTGTGAGAGAAAGCGTCATGTTGCTAAGCAACATGACGTCAGAGACACAGAGGAGTTCCGGGAGCCGCGGCGACACGGCGATGAACGGAAGCGCTCATGACAACTTCTATACCACAGTGCAAACCCTCTTCTTGGACTATGAGAGAGCGTGGCTTGACAGACTTGATCGCCTGATTGAGATTGCTCAGTCTACAGATGTGCATACTAACGCTCCTATAGTGATGGCGGAAAGAGAGGAGCCTGCTGATCATTTGGAGTCGACTCCATGATCTGTCCCTAAAGCCGAGGAATGAGAGAGCGATGTGAACCCTCTAATAAACACGGCTGAGAGAGCCCCTCCTGTCTTCCACTGGCTCCCAGTCTGGGGGATTCGGCCGGCCCTCAGAGGAGCGACGGGAGTCATCGGTCACAATATTAAAGGTTTTATAGTTCAATAGATAGTCAAATGTTTTGAGTCAACATATAGTTAAACACCATTATACTTAGTTGTATTTCATATTTTTTGTTGACTATTGTGCCATTCTGAGGGTCCAAGAGTGGTATTCTCTATGGCCTAGATTTGGAGTTCGGCGGTAGCCGTCAAAACCAGCGTTAGAGGCTCCTAACGCTGGTTTTGGCCACCCGCTGGTATTTGGAGTCAGTGATTAAAGGGTCTAACGCTCACTTTTCAGCCGCGACTTTTCCATACCGCAGATCCCCTTACGTCAATTGCGTATCCTATCTTTTCAATGGGATCTTTCTAACGCCGGTATTTAGAGTCGTTTCTGAAGTGAGCGTTAGAGCTCTAACGACAAGATTCCAGCCGCCTGAAAATAGCAGGAGTTAAGAGCTTTCTGGGTAACGCCGGTTCATAAAGCTCTTAACTACTGTACCCTAAAGTACACTAACACCCATAAACTACCTATGTACCCCTAAACCGAGGTCCCCCCCACATCGCCGCCACTCGATTTAAATTTTTAACCCCTAATCTGCCGACCGCCACCTACGTTATACTTATGTACCCCTAATCTGCTGCCCCTAACCCCGCCGACCCCTATATTATATTTCTTAACCCCTAACTTGCCCCCCACAACGTCGCCGCCAGCTACTTAAAATAATTAACCCCTAATCTTCCGACCGCAAATCGCCGCCACCTACGTTATCCCTATGTACCCCTAATCTGCTGCCCCTAACATCGCCGACCCCTATATTATATTTATTAACCCCTAATCTGCCCCCCTCAACGTCGCCGACACCTGCCTACACTTATTAACCCCTAATCTGCCGAGCGGACCTGAGCGCTACTATAATAAAGTTATGAACCCCTAACCCGCCTCACTAACCCTATTATAAATAGTATTAACCCCTAATCTGCCCTCCCTAACATCGCCGACACCTAACTTCAATTATTAACCCCTAATCTGCCGACCGGAGCTCACCGCTATTCTAATAAATGTATTAACCCCTAAAGCTAAGTCTAACCCTAACACTAACACCCCCCTAAGTTAAATATAATTTTTATCTAACAAAATAAATTAACTCTTATTAAATAAATGATTCCTATTTAAAGCTAAATACTTACCTGTAAAATAAATCCTAATATAGCTACAATATAAATTATAATTATATTATAGCTATTTTAGGATTTATATTTATTTTACAGGTAACTTTGTATTTATTTTAACCAGGTACAATAGCTATTAAATAGTTAAGAACTATTTAATAGTTACCTAGTTAAAATAATAACAAATATACCTGTAAAATAAATCCTAACCTAAGATATAATTAAACCTAACACTACCCTATCAATAAAATAATTAAATAAACTACCTACAATTACCTACAATTAACCTAACACTACACTATCAATAAATTAATTAAACACAATTCCTACAAATAAATACAATTAAATAAACTAGCTAAAGTACAAAAAATAAAAAAGAACTAAGTTACAGAAAATAAAAAAATATTTACAAACATAATAAAAATATTACAACAATTTTAAACTAATTATACCTACTCTAAGCCCCCTAATAAAATAACAAAGCCCCCCAAAATAAAAAATTCCCTACCCTATTCTAAATTAAAAAAGTTACAAGCTCTTTTACCTTACCAGCCCTGAACAGGGCCCTTTGCGGGGCATGCCCCAAGAATTTCAGCTCTTTTGCCTGTAAAAGAATAAATACAATACCCCCCCCAACATTACAACCCACCACCCACATACCCCTAATCTAACCCAAACCCCCCTGAAATAAACCTAACACTAAGCCCCTGAAGATCTTCCTACCTTGTCTTCACCATACCAGGTTCACCGATCCGTCCTGAAGAGCTCCTCCGATGTCCTGATCCAAGCCCAAGCGGGGGCTGAAGAGGTCCATGATCCGGTCAAAGTCTTCATCCAAGCAGGGCAGAAGAGGATCTTCCATCCGATTGAAGTCATCATCCAGGCGGCATCTTCTATGGTCTTCCATCCGGAGCGAAGCGGCAGGATCCTGAAGACCTCCAGCGCGGAACATCCATCCGGACCGACGACTGAACGACGAATGACTGTTCCTTTAAGGGACGTCATCCAAGATGGCGTCCCTCGAATTCCGATTGGCTGATAGGATTCTATCAGCCAATCGGAATTAAGGTAGGAATTTTCTGATTGGCTGATGGAATCAGCCAATCAGAATCAAGTTCAATCCGATTGGCTGATCCAATCAGCCAATCAGATTGAGCTCGCATTCTATTGGCTGTTCCGATCAGCCAATAGAATGCGAGCTCAATCTGATTGGCTGATTGGATCGGCCAATCGGATTGAACTAGATTCTGATTGGCTGATTCCATCAGCCAATCAGAAAATTCCTACCTTAATTCCGATTGGCTGATAGAATCCTATCAGCCAATCGGAATTCGAGGGACGCCATCTTGGATGACGTCCCTTAAAGGAACAGTTATTCGTCGTTCAGTCGTCGGTCCGGATGGATGTTCCGCGCTGGAGGTCTTCAGGATCCTGCCGCTTCGCTCCGGATGGAAGACCATAGAAGATGCCGCCTGGATGATGACTTCAATCGGATGGAAGATCCTCTTCTGCCCCGCTGGGATGAAGACTTTGACCGGATCATGGACCTCTTCAGCCCCCGCTTGGGCTTGGATCAGGACATCGGAGGAGCTCTTCAGGACGGATCGGTGAACCTGGTATGGTGAAGACAAGGTAGGAAGATCTTCAGGGGCTTAGTGTTAGGTTTATTTAAGGGGGGTTTGGGTTAGATTAGGGGTATGTGGGTGGTGGGTTGTAATGTTGGGGGGGGGTATTGTATTTATTCTTTTACAGGCAAAAGAGCTGAAATTCTTGGGGCAGGCCCCACAAAGGGCCCTGTTCAGGGCTGGTAAGGTAAAAGAGCTTGTAACTTTTTTAATTTAGAATAGGGTAGGGAATTTTTTATTTTGGGGGGCTTTGTTATTTTATTAGGGGGCTTAGAGTAGGTGTAATTAGTTTAAAATTGTTGTAATATTTTTATTATGTTTGTAAATATTTTTTTATTTTCTGTAACTTAGTTCTTTTTTATTTTTTGTACTTTAGCTAGTTTATTTAATTGTATTTATTTGTAGGAATTGTGTTTAATTAATTTATTGATAGTGTAGTGTTAGGTTAATTGTAGGTAATTGTAGGTAGTTTATTAAATTATTTTATTGATAGTCTAGTGTTAGGTTTAATTATATCTTAGGTTAGGATTTATTTTACAGGTAAATTTGTTATTATTTTAACTAGGTAACTATTAAATAGTTCTTAACTATTTAATAGCTATTGTACCTGGTTAAAATAATTACAAAGTTGCCTATAAAATAAATATTAATCCTAAAATAGCTATAATATAATTATAATTTATATTGTAGCTATATTAGGATTTATTTTACAGGTAAGTATTTAGCTTTAAATAGGAATCATTTATTTAATAAGAGTTAATTTATTTCGTTAGATAAAAATTATATTTAACTTAGGGGGGTGTTAGGGTTAGACTTAGCTTTAGGGGTTAATACATTTATTAGAATAGCGGTGAGCTCCGGTCGGCAGATTAGGGGTTAATAATTGAAGTTAGGTGTCGGCGATGTTAGGGAGGGCAGATTAGGGGTTAATACTATTTATGATAGGGTTAGTGAGGCGGGTTAGGGGTTCATAACTTTATTATAGTAGCGCTCAGGTCCGCTCGGCAGATTAGGGGTTAATAAGTGTAGGCAGGTGTCGGCGACGTTGAGGGGGGCAGATTAGGGGTTAATAAATATAATATAGGGGTCGGCGATGTTAGGGCAGCAGATTAGGGGTACATAGGGATAACGTAGGTGGCGGCGGTTTACGGAGCGGCAGATTAGGGGTTAAAAAAAATATGCAGGGGTCAGCGATAGCGGGGGCGGCAGATTAGGGGTTAATAAGTGTAAGGTTAGGGGTGTTTAGACTCGGGGTACATGTTAGAGTGTTAGGTGCAGACGTAGGAAGTGTTTCCGCATAGGAAACAATGGGGCTGCGTTAGGAGCTGAACGCTGCTTTTTTGCAGGTGTTAGGTTTTTTTCCAGCTCAAACAGCCCCATTGTTTCCTATGGGAGAATCGTGCACGAGCACGTTTTTGAGGCCGGCCGCGTCCGTAAGCAACTCTGGTATCGAGAGTTGCATTTGCGGAAAAAATGCTCTACGCTCCTTTTTTGGAGCCTAACGCAGCATTTGATTAAACTCTCGATACCAGAGTTAAATTTATGGTGCGGCCAGAAAAAAGCCCGCGGAGCGTTAACAGCCCTTTTACCGCCGAACTCCAAATCTAGGCCTATGTTTGTTCCTCCTTGCTATTGTTTTTTTTAGTGTTATGGGCACAAGAGCGGCCCGGTTGTCATAGGAGGGACAAATAAGTCTAGTAAATAACCAAAAAAAAGAGGTTCATTTTTTTAGTTTGCACCTTCTAATTTTAGATTTTCTGTTGTGGACTAGATGATAAGTTACTCAATGTTGCACAGATATGATGCTTAGGAGTCTAACTTGATATACTGATATGTATGTACTCATTTCTGTTTGTTATTTGTTGTTTTCTGGAAATGTATTCTGATATGTGCGAACTAGTTGTCATTTGTGTATGCAAACCTCAATAAAAAATTATTAAATTTAAAAAAAATTAAAAATACAAATGTGTACAGCAAACAATCAACCGCTAGTTCCCAGTAGTGTATTGCTGCTGCTGAGGATATGTACATATTCTTTCAACAAAGGTACCTAAGAGAACAAAGTAGAAGTGAATTTAAAAATAACATGCTCTATCTAAATCATTAAGGCAATCAGTATGGCTAAACTATTCTACTAGCAGTGTGCTCATTTTGGGGTGAATTGGAGTTGGCGGAGCTGCAAAGTGTCCCTGGAATTTTTTTTCAAATGTTGCCAACTTTGCTTGAGACTTGAAGTAAAGTGTTAGGTCTAGGAGAATAAAAGTTTAACAAAAAACATGTAAGATATAATAAATTAAAGTATTACCCTCATATATATACATATTCAATGTAAAATATAAGTGTAGAAACTTCCCTTTTACACATTGTTATATATTCTCATTAAAAATTTGGCGCAATTTCAGTCTTCCAGTAGCTTTTGGCCAAGTGTGTAAAAGGTAGGTTTCTACACACCCCTGAGCTCAGGGTTTTCTGAGGACAAGACATCTATTGGACATACTTTTACCTGAGACTGGGATCAATGGGACCTTTCTTTCTACAAGATGACAATATACCTTATAACATTGAGGTACCTCAAGGTGAGCAGTTTATTTCTCATAACAGTGCTGTGAAAATACAGTCTACACTATAAGCACATTTTCACATATGCACGTTTGGAGACCATCATCTGGAAGCGCTGTTCAAACACAGACAAATAACCAAGATTTCTATACAACTTTCTCACTGAGGTGAAAGTGAGAGTATAAGAACAGCAGCACCTAAAGACACCATACTGAGCATTTGATTTTTTTGATTTTTGGTAAGTTAGGCACAGTTTCAAAACCCTGTTATATATATATATATATATATATATATATATATATATATATATATATATATATATATATATATATATATATATATATATATATACAGATAAACACGTATATATTTACAATATTAGAATTAAAAATAACATGTTCTTCTAAATGAAGAACAAAGGTATTTAAAGTATTTCTTAATGCACCTTCGATTTTAGTGCAGTTGTCCTAGGTCACCCTAGAACAAGACAAAGCCAGAAGAGGCTTTTGTAGCATAGCAGATAGAAGTCCATAGGGAAAGGGAGTTAGCGCTGCCATGTTGTCCAACCTCCAGATGTTAGCTCACCTGAGTCTTTCCCTCAGGCTAACATTTTACTTTAAACTTGTAATATGAGTGCAAGAATAGGAGCGCTATTGATTTAACTTGAGCTGTGTTCACGCTTAATAGCAATGATAATTTTGCCCTCCACTTATAATCTAGCTCATAATGTTTTATAAGAAAACCAGGAGACAATTACAATACTATGGCATTAAAAAGAAACAAATCCTGTACAAATGATCCTGCAACAACTAAAGTACGGCTAGATTACGAGTTTTGCATTATGAGTAAAAAAAAAACAGCGTTATGGGTTATAACGCTGCTTTTTCACTACCGCTGCTATTATGAGTCTTGTAGGTACAGCTGTACTGCAAACTTTTTTGGCTTTAACGCAAATTAACTTACACAATTTGCGTAAAGTCTTTTTTCAATGGGCCTTCCATAGCGCCGATATTACAAGCTTTTTCTGGGAGGCCAAAAAGTGAGCGGTACAGCCTATCCCGCAAGATTCGTAACGCAATCTAAAGTCAGTAGTTATGAGTTTTACGCTACAAAGCCGTAGCATAGAACGCATAAAAAATACACTAACACCCATAAACTACCTATTAACCCCTAAACCGAGGCCCTCCCACATCGCAAACACTATAATAAAATTATTAACCCCTAATCTGCCACTCCGGACATCGCCGCCAATATAATAAACATATAATCCCTAAATTGCCGTACTCCTGCATCACAAACACTAGTTAAATATTAACCCCTAATCTGCCACCCCTAACATCACTGCAACCTACATTACAGTTATTAACCCCTAATCTGCTGCCCCCAACGTCACCACCACTATACTAAAGTTATTAACCCCTAAACCTAAGTCTAACCCTAACACCCCCTAACTAAAATATAATTAAAATAAATCTAAATAAAACCTATTATTAATAACTAAATAATTCATATTTAAAACTAAATACTTACATATACAATAAACCCTAAGCTAGCTACAATATAACTAATAGTTACATTGTATCTAGCTTAGGGTTTATTTTTATTTTACAGGCAAGTTTGTATTTATTTTAACTAGGTAGAATAGTTACTAAATAGTTATTAACTATTTACTAACTACCTAGCTAAAATAAATACAAATTTACCTGTAAAATAAAACCTAACCTTACACTACAATTAAATAAATTACCTAAATTAAATACAATTACCGAAATTACAAAAAAAAACAAACACTAAATTACACAAAATAAAAAAAGGAAATTATCAGATATTTAAACTAATTACACCTAATCTAATAGCCCTATCAAAATTAAAAAAAAAGCCCTGCCAAAATAAAAATAAAAACCCTAGCCTACAATAAACTACCAATAACCCTTAAAAGGGCCTTTTGCGGGTCATTGACCCAAAGAAATCAGCTTTTACCTGTAAAAAAAATACAGACACCCCCTAACAGTAAAACCCACCACCCACACAACCAACCCCCCAAATAAAATCCTAACTAAAAAACCTAAGCTCCCCATTGCCCTGAAAAGGGCATTTAGCTCTTTTTCAAATGTCCAAAGCCTAATCGAAAAATAAAACCCACCCAATAAACCCTTAAAGAAACCTAACACTAACCCCTGAAGATCCACTTACATCCTCAACAAAGCCGGGAGAAGTCCTCAGCGAAGTGGCAAGAAGTCCTCAACGAAGCCTTCATCCAAGCTGGCAGAAGTGGTCCTCCAGAAGTCTTCATCCAGACGGAATCTTCTATCTTCATCCATCCGGCGTGGAGCGGGTCCATCTTCAAGACATCCGACGCGGAGCATCCTCTTCTTCTGACGACTAAAGACGAATGAAGGTTCCTTTAAATAACGTCATCCAAGATGGTGTCCCTTGAATTCCAATTGGCTGATAGAATTCTATCAGCCAATCGGAATTAAAGCTGAAAAAATCCTATTGGCTGATCCAATCAGCCAATAGGATTGAGCTCACATTCTATTGGCTGATTGGATCAGCCAATAGGATTGAAGCTCAATCCTATTGGCTGATTTCATCAGCCAATAGGATTTTTTCACCTTTAACCCCTTAATGACAGAGGACGTGCAGGGTATGTCCTGAAAAAAATACAGTTAACGACCAAGGACGTACCCTGCATGTCCTCGGTCTGGAAAGCAGCTGGAAGCGATCCTGCTTGCTTACAGCTGCTTTCCGGTTATTGCAGTGATGCCTCGATATCGAGGCATCCTGCAATAACACATTTTAGCCATCCGATGCAGAGAGAGCCACTCTGTGGCCCTCTCTGCACCGGACATCGATGGCCGGTATCGTTGGTGGGTGGGAGACAGTGTGGGAGGCGGGTGGCGGCCATCGATGTTCCTTGTGATGTGGAGGGGGCGGGATCGTGGGTAGGGATGGCCGGGGGCGCGAATGGATGGGGAGGCGGGGGCGGGCGCATGCACAGGGAAGGAGCGGGTGGGAACCGCTACACTACAGAAAAATTAGTATTAAAAGTGGGAAAAAGGGGGGGAATCGATTGTGAAAAAAAGATCAGTCAGGGGGTGGGGGTTGGTCTGTGGGGGGGGGAAAGCTACAGTACAGAAAAAAAAATAATAAAACACATTATTTTTTGCAAACTGGGTACTGGCAGACAGCTGCCAGTACCCAAGATGGCCCCCAATAAGGCAGAGGGGGATGGTTAGAGAGCTGTTTTGGGGGGGGGGGATCAGGGAGGTTGGGGACTAAGGGGGGATCCTACACAGCAGCATATGTAAATATGCAAAAAAAATAAAAAAATTCAAAGATTCCTTTTATTTTAGTACTGGCAGACTTTCTGCCAGTACTTAAGATGGGGGGGACAATTGTGGGGTCGGGGAGGGAAGGGAGCTGTTTGGGAGGGATAAGGGGGTGTGATGTTTCAGGTGGGAGGCTGATCTCTACACTAAAGCTAAAATTAACCCTGCAAGCTCCCTACAAACTACCTAATTATCCCCTTCACTGCAAGCCATAATACACGTGTGATGCACAGCAGCATTTAGCGGCCTTCTAATTACCAAAAAGCAATGCCAAAGCCATATATGTCTGTTATTTATGAATAAAGGGGATCCCAGTGAAGTATTTGCAACCATTTGTGTCTTAATTGCACAAGCTGTTTGTAAATAATTTCAGTGAGAAACCTAAAATTGTGAAAAATGTAACGTTTTGTTTTAATTTGATTGCATTTGGTGGTGAAATGGTGGCATGAAATATACCAAAATGGGCCTAGATCAATACTTGGGGTTGCCTACTACACTACACTAAAGCTAAAATTAACCCTAGAAGCTCCCTTCATTCTCCCTAATTAATCCCTTCACTGCTGGGCAAAATACACGTGTGGTGCGCAGTGGCATTTAGCAGCCTTCTAATTACCAAAAAGCAAAGCCAAAGCCATATATGTCTTTTATTTATGAACAAAGGGGATCCCAGAGAAGCATTTACAACCATTTATGCCATAATTGCATAAGTTGTTTGTAAATAATTTCAGTGAGAAACCTAAAGTTCGTGAAAAAATTTGTGAAAAAGTGAACAATTTTTTTTATTTGATGGCATTTGGCGGTGAAATGGTGGCATGAAATATAACAAAATGGGCCTAGATCACTACTTTGGGATGTCTTCTAAAAAAAATATATATACAAGTCAAGGGATATTCAGGGATTCCTGAAAGATATCAGTGTTCCAATGTAACTAGCGCTAATTTTGAAAAAAAGTGGTTTGGAAATAGAAAAGTGCTACTTGTATTTATTGCCCTATAACTTGCAAAAAAAGCAAATAACATGTAATCATTGGGTATTTCTAAACTCAGGACAAAATTTAGAAACTATTTAGCATGGGTGTTTTTTGGTGGTTGTAGATGTGTAACAGATTTTGGGGGTCAAAGTTAGAAAAAAAGTTTTTTTCCATTTTTTCCTCATATTTTGTATTTTTTATAGCAAATTATAAGATGATATGAAAATAATGGTATCTTTTGAAAGTCCATTTAATGGCAAGAAAAAAGGTATATAATATGTGTGGGTACAGTAACTGAGTAAGAGGAAAATTACAGCTAAACACAAACACCGCAGAAATGCAAAAATAGCCTTGGTCCCAGACGGTCAACAAATTGAAAAGTGGTCTGGTCACTAAGGGGTTAATACTGATTGGCTGATAGAATTCTATCAGCCAATCGGAATTCAAGGGACGCCATCTTGGATGACGTCATTTAAAGGAACCTTTATTCGTCTTTAGTCGTCGGAAGAAGAGGATGCTCCGCGCCAGATGTCTTGAAGATGGACCCGCTCCACGCCGGATGGATGAAGATAGAAGATTCCGTCTGGATGAAGACGTCTGCCCGTCTGGAAGACCACTTCTGCCGGTTTGGATGAAGACTTCTCCCGGCTTCATTGAGGACTTCTTGCCGCTTCGCTGAGGACTTCTCCCGGCTTCATTGAGGATGGATATTGGCTCTTCAAAACTGTAAGTGGATCTTCGGGGGTTAGTGTTAAGTTTTTTTAAGGGTTTATTGGGTGGGTTTTAGTTTTAGATTAGTCTTTGGACAATTGAAAAAGAGCTAAATACCCTTTAAAGGGCAATGCCCATCCAAATGCCCCTTTTTAGTTAGGTTTTTATTTGGGGGTTTGGTTGTGTGGGTGGTGGGTTTTACTGTTGGGGGGGTGTTTGTATTTTTTTTTACAGGTAAAAGAGCTGATTTCTTTGGGGCAATGCCCCGCAAAAGGCCCTTTTAAGGGCTATTGGTAGTTTATTGTAGGCTAGTTTTTTTTTTAGTTTGATAGGGCTATTAGATTAGGTGCAATTAGTTTAAATATCTGATCATTTCTTTTTTATTTTGTGTAATTTAGTGTTTGTTTCTTTTTGTAATTTAGTTAATTGTATTTAATTTAGGTAATTTATTAAATTGTAGTGTAAGGTTAGGTGTTAGTGTAACTCAGGTTAGGTTTCATTTTACAGGTAAATTTGTATTTATTTTAGCTAGGTAGTTAGTAAATAGTTAATAACTATTTACTAATTAGTCTACCTAGTTAAAATAAATACAAACTTGCCTGTAAAATAAAAATAAACCCTAAGCTAGCTACAATGTAACTATTGGTTATATTGTAGCTACCTTTGGGTTTATTTTATAGGTAAGTATTTAGGTTTAAATAGGAATTATTTAGGTAATGATAGGAATTTTTATTTAGATTTCTTTTAATTATATTTAAGTTAGGGGGTGTTAGGGTTAGGGTTAGACTAGGTTTAGGGGTTTATAACTTTAGTATAGTGGCGGCGACATTGGGGGCGGCAGATTGGGGTTAATAACAGTAATGTAGGTGGCGGCGATGTTAGCGGTGGCAGATTAGGGGTTAATAATATTTAACTAGTGTTTGTGATGCAGGAGTGTGGCGGTTTAGGGGTTAATATGTTTATTATAGTGGTGGCGATGTCCGGAGCGGCAGATTAGGGGTTAATAAGTATAATGTAGGTGTCGGCGATGTCAGGGCGGCAGATTAGGGGTTAATAAGTGTAAAATTAGGGGTGTTTAGACTTGGGGTTCATGTTAGGGTGTTAGGTGTAAACATAAATTTAGTTTCCCCATAGGAATCAATGGGGCTGCGTTACGGAGCTTTACGCTGCTTTTTTGCAGGTGTTAGGGTTTTTTTCAGCCAGCTCTCCCCATTGATGTCTATGGGGAAATCGTGCACGAGTACGTAAAACCAGCTCACCGCTGACTTAAGCAGCGCTGGTATTGGAGTGCGGTATGGAGCACAATTTTGCTCTATGCTCACTTCTTGCCTAATAACGCTGGGTTTATGAAAACCTGTAATACCAGCGCTGTAGGGAAGTGAGCGGTGACAATAACGTGCAAGTTAGCACCGCACCCCTCATAACGCAAAACTCGTAATCTAGTCGATATTTATTTGTGCATAAACAGAGGTCTCAACTTCTTTCTCTATTTCTGTTTATTTCTTACTTATGTAGTAGTTTGTTTTTCTTGTATTGGAAGATTGCTCATTCAGAAAGTCCACCAGGATTGACAAATTCAAGTCTTGCTTATTAAAGTTGCTTTGTGTTTTAATAAACATATATCAGTAAACGCACACAGAACTGTAATGCATATGCATACTTGCCAATTGTCCTTTTCCCAGGACAGTCAGTTTTTGACCTTCTGTCCCATCGTGTGTTTGTCCCAGGATTCTCTGCTGCATTGCTAAAATGGCTACACGAAGGTCTGTGACGGTGGGAAACTAATCACAGAATGAATAGGAATTGAGCAGAGTGAGGTGGGTGGAGCTATAAAACTCATCAGTGTGATCATAATCTCCCTGAACTGTCTGCCCTATAAAGCATCATGGAAATGTTGGAAGACTTGTATGAATGATATGCTGCAAAGTGTACCTGGAAATATTTGTAAAGTGTTGTCAACATATGCATAATGTTGGGCCCCGTAAGCAGGGGAACATAGTCCAAGGGGCCCTTTGACCTGATGGGAGGAGGAGGCCCCGGTGGAGTAGGAGGAGAATTAGGAGGAAGTCGTTGGCGGCGCAGGGCGTGGTGAGGCCAGTATTGCTACGTACCTGGTCACGGAAGGAGCGCCTGAAGAGTTTCCCGCTGAAGATTTTCCTGGCGATCGTTGGAGTATGGAGATTGAGGAGGTGCTTGCGAGGATCTGGTCGGTGGCGGATGAGAGAGGCTCTTCTTGGATCCAGGACCGCATCGCCAGTCTTCTTGGAGCAGATGAGGACGTCGTGGAGGAGGGGACGGCGGCTCCAAAATCACGTCCCGTACGGCGGACACGGCCTCCTAGTCGGCTCAGCCCGGAGCAGAGGTCACAGGGGACGCGGCGAAGACAGAGTCCGAGTAGGGATGCGAGGAGGCAACACAGGGAATGATGAGTGTTCGGGGGGAGGGATGAGAGGGACATAAGCCCTCCATTATTATTCCCCCCTTTTCGTTCTCAATTTACTATGAATAGGGGTGGTCATTTGAGTAGTAGGGGCCAGCCCAGAGGGAGAGGCAAGGGGAAGGGCACGGCACGAAGGCAGCCCGGAATGAGGCCCTCTAGGCCAGTTAAGGGACATGTGGGAGGGGGGGCCTTAGTAACAGGGGTGCCCCTAATGTTTACTTTGACCCAGTCCTCATTGAGCCTTTTACTAGCTCCTCAGAGGGCGAAGATATGGTTCCACCTTCACTAGGCCAAATAGGGGATAGGAGCAGGACAAGTGGGCAGGGTCAGGGGGCGGGGTATTTTCCTCAAAGGGGAGCTTTGGGTGCGAATTATGTGGGGCAAGCTACGGGTGGTAAGTCATCTGGGGGTATTAAACAAAATGTTTTTGTACCAGGTGCGATGGTGTCTAGGTTACAGGGTAAAGGGACTTGGGACGGCGGCGAGGAGGAGCCTTTCCGCCTAGCTGAATCATGGACGGACACTATACGGTTGGATCCGGGAGAGGACTCGTTTAACGAACAGCCCCCTGTTACAACGATCTTGGTAGGTGGGGACACACATAGGGGCAGAGGGGTTGGTGAACAAGAGGGCTATGTCAGACACCAGGTAGCTTCCATGGTCAGGGGTAGAGGTGGGGGTAGAGCTCACCTGGGTCGGGGGGGTACGGCCAACAAGGCCTGTCTGAGGGAGGAGAGGGCGAGACCTATCCTACAAAAAGGTAATTGCATAGTGGGGATGCATGGTGTAAAAGGGGTCATTTTGGCGAGAGACGGTGTTGCGGGTAGGAGTGGTGTCAGGGAGTGGGGTAGGAGCACAGGTCGAAGACTGAGGACTATGGTCTCAAAGAAAAGTATGGTTCTGTTGGCCAGGGATCATTCAGTTGGTATATTACAGGTTCCTCAAAATGGCGACAGGTCAATAGGACGGGACCCAGTGGTGATGCAGGCAGAGTGTGCAGCTATGCCCCAGTCGGAGGCACCAGTGGTGACGGCTGTAGCAGGTGAGAACTTGTCTTCTTTGCAAATGAGGGGAGGGGTAGCTAGTGGGGATAGTGTGTCTATGCAGTTGGTTGAAGGCCTGAAAGCGCTGTTGCGTTCAGTCGAGGCTTCAGTTGTCGCTTCAGTACCACAGCAGCCACTCAAAAAGGCCTGGTTCCCTTCTGGGGTCGAGGTTCCTTTAGCAGCCCTGGTTAGTGCTAACAAGGGTGTTCAGACGGCCAGCCCTGCTGGCACTCCTACTTCAGTAATTGCTTCCGTTCCTTCAATTGGGCAGCAAGCGGCGGGTGACCCCTCGGAGCTCCGGGTGGCAGATACGGCTATGGCTCGGTCATGCCTGTGTTCTATTGGTCCTTTAGGTCTACACTTGACAAAGGAGATTATTGAGAGGATCTGTTCCAGGGAATATATAGAATTGTTTTCTTTACTTCCTTTGGAAAAGTCTTTTGAGGTATCTGATGAGTCCAAGAAGGACAGTTCCAAGAAGGAGGAGGATGAGAGAAAAAGGCGTTATAGGAAACTGCCTAAAACCTTTACCAATTGGTTTCAGGCTTTTGTAATTTACGCTAGCGTTATGGCAGAGAGGTTTCCGGAACAGGGGGCTCCTATGTTCTGTTATTTAGATTAAATTGCTGCGGCACAGCATACCTATGGGGGTATGGCGTGGTGGATGTATGACGAACATTTTCGTCAATGGCTTGCAGTAAAACCTACTATGAGGTGGGATGATCAGGACATGAGGCTTTGACTCAGAATTATGACTCCACTGAGAGCAGGGCAGTCCTTTCGGTCGGAGGGGCGGCAGTCCGGCCGCATCTACTTCACAGTCCACGGGCAGAAAGGGCTTCTGCTTTGCATACAATGAAGGGCAATGTAAGTGGGGAGCTTCCTGTAAGTTCCGACACGATTGCTCGGGGTGTGGGGGAGCACATGCCTTCGCAAAGGGCTTCAGGAAAGGTAAAGAGTTCTCTAAAGAAGGGGGTGTCCCCAATCAAGGTGGAAGGATGGAGCCCTGGCTAGGTCGTTATGCCAGTAGCTGGGGCTGTAGGGAGAAGGCAGCAAAGTTGTTGCATGGCTTTACATTTGGTTTTATTATCCCCTCAGTGGGGGGTTCGGATCGTTTTGCTGGGAATTTGAAGTCTGCTAGGGAGTGGCCTCAAGTGGTGAAAGAAAAGTTGTTTAAGGAGGTTGGGTTGGGCAGGATGGCGGGGCCTTTGATTCCTTGCCTTTTCCAGACTTACGGCTATCCCCGTTGGGAGTGGTGCCAAAAAAGGATCCCGGAAAGTTTTGGTTGATCCATCATTTGTCCTTCCCGAGGGGTAGTTCGTTTAATGATGGGATCCCACCGGAATTGGCATCTGTGAAGTACGCCTCTTTTGATTCGGCGGTGGCTCTGGTCAGGGAAGTGGGAAGCGGGGCCCTGGTGGCGAAAGTCGACATTGAATCGGCTTTTCGTTTGCTCCCGGTAAACCCGGTTTCGCACAAGTTGCTTGGCTGTTGTTTTGAGGAAAAGTTTTTCATTGACCTGTGCTTGCCCATGGGATGCTCCATCTCGTGCTCACTCTTCAAGAGTTTTAGCACCTTTTTGGAGTGGGTGGTCAGAGTACAGACTGGGTGTTCGTCAATGGTACATTACCTAGACGATTTTTTATTTGTGTGTCCCTCCAGCTCTACGGCGTGTGAAGTGTTGCAAGATACTTTTTATCAGGTGGCCGAGGAGTTTGGGGTGCCCATCGCTTTTAAAAAATCTGAGGGCCCAGTCACAGTTCTGAGTTTTTTAGGCATTACGATCGACTCTGAGTTGATGGAATGCAGGCTTCCTGTCGATAAGGTTCAGGATCTGGTTGAAGTTCTGTTGCCTGTGCATGGCATTGCGGGAATTTTTGGCTGTGAGGCCGAATGTGGAAGGTTCATTACTGATGCACAATGACGGCAAGGCATTGTCGCAATATCAATTTCGGGGAGTGTTGGCTAGGGCGTTGCACCTCTTGGGCTGTAA
This sequence comes from Bombina bombina, assembly GCF_027579735.1. NCBI lineage: Eukaryota > Metazoa > Chordata > Amphibia > Anura > Bombinatoridae > Bombina > Bombina bombina. Next base: position 741,223,165 of record NC_069501.1, on the reverse strand, counting down.
TCCAAAGGAATTTGGATCGCATTCTTTTAGAATAGGCGCGGCAACCGAAGCAGCTGCTTTGAGTTTAGGGGTGGATGTGGTTAAAGGTGTGGGGAGATGGGCATCCAATTGTTTCCGTTCGTACGTTCGTCCTCATTTGTTGACTTAATCGCATGCAGCCTGTTTTTTCCCCTTCTTTCAGATCCGCTGCAGGTTTGGGTGGTGGGCCACTCTTTTGTTTATTGAGCACAAAGGGTGGCAGGGGCCAGGGAAGATGGCCTGCAGTTGGGATTTCAAAGGGAGAAGGCTGTGTTCTGCTGGTTTGGTATCCGGGGCCTGCGGTGGGATCAGGTCATGTTTTCTGTTGTGGGCTACACCAGACAATTTCCACGCCCCAACATTTTGGTGATCCATGCGGGGAGCAACGATCTGGGTTTCTTGCCACAAAAAGAACTTGTTAGGAGGATTAAGAGGGATTTGTCACGGTTATGGGATTTATTCCCGGGATTGACGATTGTGTGGTCCACAATGGTGCCACGTTTACACTGGCGAGCGGCCTGGGATCAAAGTCGGTTGGACAACAGCAGGCTGAAGGTGAACAAGTTGGTTGCTGCATTTATGAAGAGAATTAATGGGGCAGTGGTCCATCACGAGGATCTGGAGGATGTGGGAAAGGGGGAATTTTATTTACAGGATGGCGTTCACTTAAACCAATTTGGAGTACGGCTTTTCATTCTGGCCATTCAAGAAAAGCTTCAATTGCTGATGTGAGGGGTGGCGGAACTGGGGAAGTGGTGACTTCCCAGTTTTTGACGGTGTGCTAGCATCATCAATTTTCAGACCAAGGCAGAAAAACGACTGGTTGTTAGCCTCCCCAAGGGGTGGGAGAGCTAGTTAATTTACTTCTTGGGCACGGGGTCCCTTGGAGCTGGTCAGAGGTGGTTGGAACGGACTTAGCACTGGGCTAAGTCCAGTTGAGCGAAAAGATGGCCTGGGGTTGGTTAAAGTTAAGTAAAGTGATGCTAGCGCATTTTTACAACAGGTGGTTTGTGTACTATTGCACTTTTTATTTATGATGTTATTTAAGTTCATGTTAAGTTAATAAACAGGCTGTGGCCAGAATTTTATACCACGATTATGTGTCTGTCTTAATTTTGTTAAATGTTAAGTTAATAATCATGTGGTTATGGGGGCCGGTTATGGACGACTCAGAAGGTCATGTTGGGCTGCGTAAGCGGGGGAACATAGTGGGAGGGGCCCTTTGACCGGATGGGAGGAGGAGGCCCTGGTGGAGTAGGAGGAGAATTAGGAGGAAGTTGTTGGCGGCGCAGGGCGTGGTGAGGCCAGTATTGCTACGTACCTGGTCACGGAAGAAGCGCCTGAAGAGTTTCCCTCGCTCCCCCTTTTTTCTTTGCTTCTTGTTGGTAAATTGTCACTGCTTTTGGGGCGGTGTGCTAGCATCATCAATTTTCATACCAAGGCAGAAAAACGACTGGTTGTTAGCCTCCCCAAGGGGTGGGAGAGCTAGGTAATTTGCTTCTTGGGCACGGGGTCCTTTGGAGCTGGTCAGAGGTGGTTGAAATGAACTTAGCACCTTAGCACCAGTTGAGCGAAAAGACGGCCTGGTCTGGGAGGAAGTAGTAACCTTGGGTTGGTTAAAGTTAAGTAAAGTGATGCTAGCGCATTTTTACAACAGTTGGTTTGTGTATTATTGCACTTTTTATTTATGATGATATTTAAGTTCATGTTAAAGGGCCACTAAACCCAAAATCTTTCTTTCATGATTCAGATAGAGAATAGAAACAACATTACAATTTACTTCCATTATTTATTTTGCTTAATTTTTTAAATATCCTTAGTTGAAGAAAAAGCAATGCACATGGTGAGCCAATCACACGATGCTTCTATGTGCAGCAACCAATCAGCAGCTAGTGAGCATATCTAGATATGCTTTTCATCAAAGAATATCAAGAGAATAAAACAAATTAGATAATATAAGTAAATTTGAAAGATGTTTAAAATTGCATTCTCTTTCTAAATCATAAAATATAAAATGTGGGTGGTATGTCCCTTTAAGTTAATAAACAGGCTGTGGCCAGAATTTTATACCACGATTACGTGTCTGTCTTAATTTTGTTAAATGTTAAGTTAATAATCATGTGGTTATGGGGGCCGGTTATGGACGACTCAGAAGGTCAATAAAAAACAACATTTTATAAGCATTTAAAACTGTCATTCTGTGGCAAAAATGTTCAGTGTTTTACAGTCTTAGAATAGTGCAATGATGCACAGCTTGAAATCCCTCCTTGGTATATTTATGTTGTACTGTTCGCTCTGACCAATTTGGACCCCCACATTTTTTTTCATGATTCAGATAGAGCATACAATTTTAAACAACTTTTTAATTTACTTCTATTATCAAATTGTCTGTGTTTTCTTTGTATCTTTTGTTAAAAAGCAGGGACATAAGCTCAATAATGTGCATGTGTCTGGAGCACTATATTGCAGCTGTTTTGCTAGAATGTTATCCATTTGTAAGACCACTAGATGGCAGCACTATATCCTGCCATGTAGTGCTGCAGACACCTACCTAGTAGGGATGAGTGAATGTGATGAAAGTGCAATTCACTTGGTAGAATGAGTAGTTCTGTGGACATTCATTTTGTACAATCGAATGTTGATAAGAATGAAAATCCATTAAAATTCTATAATCTAATGTTATTTCCGGTTTTCAAATGTTCAGAATTAGATCGAATATCCCCATTCGAAAATTTTGAATGTAACATTCAATTTAACAAATACTATTTAAAAGTTCAATAGTTCTTGTGGAAAGGAATTTATTAAATTGATATATAATAGATACAAATATATCAACTGAAATGTTTCTATTTAGAATATTGCATAATTCAAATATTACATTTAAAGAGAGCATTAGAAATACTATTAGAAATATATCAATTCGAATTTTTCAAATTCAAATATTTCATAATTCGAATCGAATTATTAGAAAAAAATGTAATCTAATCTAATATTACATTTAAAGATAGCATTAGAAATACTATTACATTAAACAAATGTTAGAATGTTGTACAAACATTTAAAATCCAAAACAAACAAACGAATGTGGTAACTTTTGTTTCATTTTTTGTATGTTGCAGAGCATTTGCCCATCCCTACTACCTAGGTATCGCTCCAACAAAGAATACCATGGAAACTAAGCAAATTTGATAATAGAAGTTAATTGTAAACTTTTTAAAATTTGTATGTCTTAATCACAAAAGAACATTTTTGGGTTTCATATCCCTTAAAGTATGGAGCAGATAAGATCTTTGAGTTACTATAGTATTTTGTCAATAATTACCATAGCATTTTAATTTTTATAGCTGGATTAAACAGACACAACATGCTACCTCCTTTCAGACCTAACTGTGCACTAAATATATTTTATGTATGAACATACCTAAAGGTTTCAGAACCTTGAATAAATCAGACATACATGTGTTATCAGATCACATGTGAATACCTCCCAACATTTCATATTATAATATCTTGGAGCAGGATGGTTAGGACAGAATCTCAGCAGCCAGGGACAGGATCAAAATAATCTGTAGATGGGACCAGGAAAAATCAGAGGTCCATGGGCCTAGCTGACTAATCAATGGGAATGCTCAGGCATTTATGGGTAGGTTTTAGGTTTCCTCTGGTTTTACTTTGTGAAAACAGGGCATAAATAAGGGTAGGGCAGATATCAAGCTGGGACCATGCAAGACAGTCCAAAGCTTAGGATGTGGAACAAACATAACCTGCAACATTATTATATAGATAGTGTTCATTTTGCACTAATTAATAATATTTTTAACTATACTAAAATGCTCAGTCTGAGCCTGGGTTATCACATGAAAGGAGTATTTAAAATAATTCATTTATGGGGGGCGTGTCCGAACAGCGACCTGGATGGCTGCTTTTTAAATAGCTGCATACTTGAGCAGATAAATCCACTAATTATCACTTCTCAGATTGACAATCAAAGATATTCTTCAACACTGCCAAAATGCCTGCTCTTTAGAGAGCAGATATATATAACTTTTATTCTGTTCTACAGACGAGCAGTTTGCAAATGATGGGGCGTGCAGCAGAGGCCTACTAACGGCCTAGACCCTCATCCGCCCTCCCCACTTTCCTGTTTAGCCAGGTTTAACAGCTAAGAAAGCTGCAATCAAACTACAAGGAACAACAATTCAGAAAAATTGGAATCCCTAAACCTGTATTTTCATCATGGAATCTTTCCAAATATGTTTATTGGAGACATTAGATCACCTTCTTTGTGATCACTTCACGCGCCTCTCTGAGGCATTGGCGACGGTGTGGGGGAGGGATAGTGTACCGGAGCCACTGGGAGTTCAGTTCCCTGCTGCAGTGGTTATGCGGCCTTTACTTAATATTACCATCCTAGAACCTGAAAAAATGGAGACATCAGCGATGTCCGGGTTCATGGGGCAGTTGCTTGCCGAAAGCGCCGTAATAATAAATACAGCAGACAGTGATCCTGCAGCAAAGGAAAACCGAGAGGATACTGAGAGGAGAGAGAGGTCTTGGGCTCTGGTCCCTAAGACGACTTGGATTGCGCCTTCCCACCCGACAATGGATGAAGCTAACAGTGAGCAACTGTTCAACTTACCATAGAGTCATGGCGAAGTAGAGACCCGCCAGACGAGGGTGCGGTCTGGCCGAGTCTCCAACACCAAGCTTCAATAATATGGCTCAGATGAATTGAAGCGATCCCTATTGAGACACTCTCCTCACTCCAATGCTGTGGGTGGGCAGCAAGGTATGCTTTGGCAGTGGAGGGCAATTGCTCAAGTGAAAATCCCTGTTACAGAATGCGGACCGTGCTACAAAGCTGCTCTTACCGGGCCTGTCAGTGTTTTGAGAAGCTCCATCATACCACTCTTGTCTCCTAGGTCCGGAGTGGGCTAGCACCTCAATTCAGAGTTAAGGCTTGGCAAGCTCACTATTGCCTTGTGGATTAATACAAAACTCTCCAAGTCTTCATCCTTATTGTTCTGTGCCTATTAATACCTATACATAGATATCTCTTTGACCCCTCTATATGATGATCTCATGGTCAGAGAATTGAGGACTTTTTGAGACTATCCTGGCCCTACTCGGAACTCATGTGAAATACACACTATTATTGTTTATATTTAGCTTCAGTGGTTCAATCCAAATGTGTTTTCCTTTCCAGGGTAACCATTAACCCCACTGCACACATAACTGTACAGACCAGGATATGGGACCTTTTATATCTAGATAACCCTTGAGTTATTAGTCTCACTGCTTATGCAGTCTTATACATTTCAAGAGTATGTAACATATTTATTTCTTTGTATGTGCATCAAATTGCCTTCATTTATTTGACTTTCTGCTTAATGCTGTTCTCGTTTATGTTGCGAAGGTTATTGACTAGCTTGCAGCCTGCTAATTGCCCTATACAAACTAATGAAAATGTTTGTTTTTTTACATTGCATATCTAGAGTTATGATACGCTATATAATATATTTGTATTGTACAGATGTTCCTCTGAAGGGTTAAAGAGTGAAGTTCTTATTTTTAAGAGTAAGACCCTATTACAATCACATACAAATATCCACTGCGTGCCTTGCTGTAATATTCCTACAAGCATATAGTATTTTAATTTAGACTCTGTAAGCAACACTTATTGTTTAGGAGTCTCAATTCTATTAGAACAGCTCACATAGTCGTGTGGGAACTGAGACCCCCCATGATATATATCCTCACTATTCATTATAAGGGACATCCCAAAGGCTCCCACCTAATTTACAGTATGGCGCCTGCATAAATAATGGTCACTGGTAGCTCTTACTATAAATCTTTTACTCTCGGTTTAAGAGGTAAATGTTACCCACTGCTCTAAGCATACCCAATATGTTACTTAATCTATAGCACCATCCCTCTCAATACTTTATTCACTTTTGTGAGACGTAGCACTAAGTAATCCTGATATGAGACGCTAGATTATTTTCAACTCTACTATCACCCAATCGCTATCAGCGGCTAGCTGACTGAATGCTTTTTTCATACCCTAAATACATACGTATGTGGTGTTGAGGCTTAGGTTTTCTGACCAGATCCCTACCTTTATTGGTGGTTGATCACTTTATTTACCCTGCTTAGTATTATACCTGCATATGTACCAATGCTTTAAACTAAACATAGAGATTTAGGATTTACAGGGCTCCTACTTTAGATAATTACTATACAAATAGTTCCTATCTTTTGAATCCCTAGTATATATTATATATCGGTTTTGGGTCATACACAGTTGGTGCTATGCAGTTACATTGGTTGCCTGCGGCCGGGGCAACTTGGTAACTCTGATATTAAAATCTCTCTCGTATAATCCACTGACAGTGGACTGTCTCATATGGTTTAAGATGTTAGCTGAGCTCTAACTATGGGAAATAATTTGTAAAACAGCATACCTATGCATGATAATACACACACTGCCCTGATGCCTTGTAAGTATATAATTTTATGTTTATTGCAGAGTCATATACACTACATATGCACATAATTATCTAGAGGATGACTGATATGTTTGACAGTACTCTAAGTACAGGGTTTATTTCCTACCGCTCTCACCTAACATCTTCATAGCTGATTTTCTGTTCTAGTGTTTTAATGCTAGGATGTAGTATACTGTTTAGTTTGTCACATATAGTTGTTAAAGGTTTTCAGCTTTATTTATTTCAGACAAGTGCTATTTGAGGTGTCCTCATATATAAATGGAGAGTAGTGTAAACGGAGTATGTAACATTCATATTGAAACTTTGGGAGCTTTATGAGTATATGTTCATTGCCTATAGTCTGCCTACGTTTAGCCAATCGACATGATTCTGTCTTCATGCTACTGATCATTGTACAGTTACTTTTTAAAATGTTATTATTATTATAGTCCTAAGAGTCCATGAGTGGCCCTATATGTTTCATCTTTACCATATGCCCCTTACCGTATTCCCCTATTGGCAGTTCTCCAAGGTCAGGGTCCAAGTAAGGTCATTGATTTCTTTATGGGGATTTCTTTTTTGTTAGACATGAGGATTGAAGACAGGGGTTAACGGTAGTATATTACCTGGTGTTTTTACATATTTAATGTTGTGTTCCAATAGTGTTTTGAAGGTCCAAAAGTGGCCTATAATCTCCCTAATGAACAATCTATTTGTCCCAGAGGTCCAAAAGTGGCCTCAACTGTCTGAAGGGAGCTGGAAAATTATGACTATGCTGTATATAATACTTAAGACTATGTACAGCAGATACCTATAGATAGCCTATTATTCCAAGGTTTTTCATTCTCTTAGATGTGATATTTATAATGACTAATTCCTTTGACAATTCATTGTTATTTAGGATACATGATTGTATTTATTCTATTGTAAGATACCTGTATATATATTTCTTCAACCCTCAATAAAAAATAATAATAAAAAAAAATTCATTTATAAAATAAAACAATACAATTGAATTCACAGCTTTTTTCTTTATACCAGTCCCACTAAAGCATTTCTTTCTTCACTTTAGGGGTTATTTATCAAGCCGTCAACTGCAAATACGCCGGAATTCCGCAGCGTAATTGTTGCAAGCTTGATACGACCTAGTTATCAAAGCCTACAGACCGGCAAATGTGGAAATTTGGGACCTAACATACGATCCGCCGGCCTCAATCCAATGCAGATCGATGCTTACGTCATTACAGATGTTCCGAATACACATTCGGCTCTATCTGACACTTTTTCCCATTTATCAAATTTCTAACAGGTACGCTCGTGGCTATTCCGGCCCAGCGTACCTGGTTTTCAATCTGCCACCCTGGAGGCCGCAGATGCCATAGGGGGTTATTTATCAAGCTGTCAACCGCAAATACGCCGGAATTCCGCAGCGTAATTGTTGCAAGCTTGATCCGACCTAGTTATCAAAGCCTACAGACTGGTTAATACTAAATAAATGTATTAACCCCTAAACCTCTGGCCTCCCACATCACTACCACTAACTAAACCTATTAACCCCTAAACCACCAGCCCCCCACATCGCCATAAACTAAATAAAGCAATTAACCCCGAAACCTAACAACCCGCTAACTTTAAATTAAAATTACAAAATCCCTATCTTAAAATAAATTTAAACTTACCTGTAGAATTAAAATAAACTATTTTTAAACTATTAATTAACCTACCCTAACTATTATACTACAATTAAATTAAACTAGCAATTAAATAAACTAAATTACATATTAAAAAAAACCTAACCCTACTAAAATTATTTAAATCTACTATTAAACCTTATTACAAATTACTAAATTACCAAAAAAAATAAACGCTAAGTTACAAAAAATAAAAAACACTAATTTACAAAAACAAACAAACCACATTATCAAAAGTAGAAAAGAATTACACCTAATCTAATAGCCCTATTAAAATAACCCCCCCCAAAATAAAAAAACCCTAGCCTACAATAAACTACCAATTGCCCTTAAAAGGGGCTTTTGTGGGGCATTGCCCCAAAGAAATCAGCTCTTTTACCTGTAAAAAGGATAAGAGCTTAAACCTATTGGCTGATTGGAACAGCCAATATGATGAGAGCTGCTCAAATCCTATTGGCTGATTGAAATATTTCACCCAATAGGAATGCAAGGGACACCATCCTGGATGACGTCACTTGCATTGAAGCTCCAGTTTACGGTGGCGACCGTATGAAGAGGAGCTCTGCACCGGATGTCTCGAGGATGAACCCGCTCCACGCTGGATGGATGAAGATAGAAGATGCCGTCTGGATGAAGACTTCTTGCCGCCTGGATGAGGACTTAGTCGTCTGGATGAAGATGGAAGAGGCCGCCCGGATGAAGACTTCTTGCCGGCTGGATGGATCCTTCAAGCGGGACTTCAATAACTGTAAGTGGATCGTCGGGGTTAGTGTTAGGTTTATTTAAGGGTTTTTGGGTGGGTTTTATTTTCAGATTAGGGTCTGGGCAGATAAAAGAGCTAAATGCCCTTTTAAGGGCAATACCCATACAAATGCCCTTTTCAGGGCAATGTGGAGCTTAGGTTATTTTAGGTTTTTTATTTGGGGGGTTGGTTGGTAGGGCGGTGGGTTTTACTGTTGGGGGTGTTTGTATTTTTTTTATAGGTAAAAGAGCTGATTTCTTTGATGCAATGCCCCACAAAAGTCTCTTTTAAGGGCCATTGGTATTTTTTTGTAGGCTAGGGTTTTTTTATTTTGAGGGGGGGTTTATTTTAATAGGGCTATTAGATTAGGTATAATTATTTTTTATTTTTGATAACATGGTTTGTTTTTTCCATAATTTAGTGTTTTTTATTTTTTGTAACTTAGCGTTTATTTCTTTTGGTAATTTAGTAATTTGTAATAAGGTTTAATAGTAGATTTAAATAATTTTAGTAGGGTTAGGTTTTTTTAATATGTAATTTAGTTTATTTAATTGCTAGTTTTATTTAATTGTAATATAATAGTTAGGGTAGGTTAATTAAAAGTTTAAAAATAGTTTATTTTAATTATACAGGTAAGTTTAAATTTATTTTAAGATAGGGGTGTTTAATTTAAAGTTAGCGGGTTGTAAGGTTTAGGGGTTAATTGCTTAATTTAGTTTATGGCAATGTGGGTGGCTGGCGGTTTAGGGGTTAATAGGTTTAGTTAGTGGTAGTCATGTGGGAGGCCAGAGGTTTAGGTGTTAATACGTTTATTTAGTGGCGGCGGGGGCCTGGAGTGGCGGTATAGGGGTTAATAACTTTATTTAGGTTGCGGTGGGGTCCGGGAGCGGCGGGATAGGAGTTAATAACTTTATTTAGGTTGCGGCGGAGGCCGGGAGTGGTGGGATAGGGGTTAATAACTTTATTTAGGTTGCGGCGGGGTTGGGGTGCGGCGGGATAGGGGTTAAACATTTTAGTATAGTGGCGGTGTTTAGTGACAGGGTATAAATAAAGTTGGTAAAAAGCCGAATAGAAGCGAGATGGATGACTGCTAGTTAACAACAGTCCGATGCTCATCGCCCCGTACTTAGTGCGCGTCTTTTTGTCGGCTTTTTTAATAAATATGGAGAGCGTATTGAGATCCGTGGCCGCGATGTTAGGCATTGTTAGGCGAGCGTATTGGAGCCGGCAAATGCAACAAAGTTGAGGCTTTGAAAAATATCCCCCTATATATTATATAGTATGACATTTGCCATGGTGTTACATTCTGCTTGGATTATACCACTGCTTTACCTGAACCAGCTGTAACATTGATAATGCAGCATGATTGCAATGTAAAGTAAAACTAATACATGGGTCCTAGGAAAGTTTACTAGTAAGGCATATTGTCTTTCTTACATTAAAAATGTTAAATACAATATAAAACTTTTCATTCAAATACACAAAAGCCAGTATATATTGTTCCGTACATTCTGGGCTTATTAATAACATTGCACATGGCAGTTTTGATTACATCTTCAATGACATCTACAGTATAGCAGCACTGAAGACGTGATACATGAGATGTGGCTCCAATGAGAATCATAAGAGTGCATGTTATTAATATTGTTTTTCTTCCAGGAAGCCTGAAACACCACCCAATTCCACCACTGCATTCATACAAATATATCAAATGCAAAAAGGTAATTAAATCAGTGATCCTCAACAATGACGTCAGGATCCCCTGAGAATCTCTCATTTTGGGGCAGATTATGAGTGGAGCGCTAAAAGTTACACTTGAGTGATAAAGGGTTTATTGCGATCGCTGAGCACAATTGAAAATAAGGAGCATCAGGTTAGAGCGTCCTCAGAGCTCTGGTTAACTGTTTCGCAAAACAAAAAAGTTGCACAGAACGCATCAAAAATACATTACAAAGTACAGTTAAACTCATAATAACACCATCTAATAAAAATTATTCAAAAAATATATTGCACAAAAAAGTTATAAGGGCTCAAAGATATGAGGTCTCAAGTGTTAGAGAAAAAGGCAGGCAAAAGGCTTTAACACAGAGATACATACATATACATGTCTAATTATGTATATCTATGTGTATATATATATATATACAATGTCTATATATGTGTACATATGCATTTATGTATTTAAAGACATATATACACATATGAACACATACATATGTACACACTTATATATATATATATATATATATATACACACTTGTATCTACTTAACTGCAAAGGGATCCAATGTATATATATATATATATATACATATATATATATATATATATATATATATATATATATATATATATATATATATATATATATATATATATATATATATATATAGATTGGATCTTTTTGCAGTTAAGTAGATACAAATGTGTAAAAGCATATTCATGCAATATTCATTTTTAATAAAGTGTTATTCTGTGTATTTACTGTAAATATTTCACATTCGAATGTTCTTCACATAGCAGAATATTTGTGAGAATTTGTAAATATATATATATATATATATATATATATATATATATATATATATATACAGTATATATACACCTTTACATAATCATATATATATATATATATATATATATATATATATATATATATATTGGTATATATATATATACATATATATATATATATATATTGTACCAAACACATCAGATATATGTACAAATATTTATTTATGAATAAATAGAACATATTTTTCTATGTGAAGAACATTGGAATGTGTCAGGTTATCTCACTTGAGAATATGCAAACAGGTTTGCACGCGAGTAGAGTTGCGCTCCCGTTTAGCCTATCAAAAAGTCACAGCATGTATGGTCTGTTTCTGGATCTAACCAGATATACACAAATTATCGAAGCAAAAGTATTTTGCAGATAAGAAATTGAAAAATAGTAATTTGTTTCCTATTTGTACTGATACAACTGAGAGTTTTTAGGTTTTTTTTATGTGGTAGAACCTGATATCTTGACTGAAGAACTTTAATAAATATATTCAAACTAATTATAAACCAAAGTCTACATTTGTTCCACCTAAAAGTTTAAATTTGATATTAATCAGACATTGGTTTTGAAAGATCTGGATTCTCGGGATTCTCTGTCCAAAAAAATTAAAATATAAGAATAATTTGAGTACTGACGAATGGAAGGCATTATTGGCAACTAAAAACAACTTTAATAAAGTGATTCGCCAGGCCAATAAATGTGGGGGGGGGGGATCATTTTACAAGACATGTCTGATTATCTGATGGAGGCAGATAAAATACTAAATAATAAGAAACACTGCAGAGTTTTATCTGCAGACCCCACAAAAATATTTCAGGACGAATTGGAATGTCTCTTATTGGAGGTTATGAACCATGGCCTATTAAAAATGTTTTTCCTAAATACCCAAATGTTGCATTTTATTATCATGTACCAAAAATACATAAGGACCCAATTAAACCTCAGGGTCGACCAATAATAGCAGGCATTGGGAGCCTGGCAGATTCTTTATCTGCCTATATAGTTTATTTTCTACAATATTTTTTGGTGACATTAACCTCCTTTATTAAGGACTTATCGAATATTAAAAGTTATGAAGATTGTGGGTGACTCACTTGCGACATGAGTGCCCTATACTCCAAAATCAGACATGATTTGGATATCAAGTCAGTAAGTCACTCTCTAAAACAAGATATATACTGTACATGCCTAAGAAACAACAGCGGACCTGGGGTAAGGTGTTGAGAATAGAGTCTCCAACCATCAAAGAAATGTCAGGTGTTGGATATCTCGAAGAGGGGGGAATAAGAAGCAGCTCAGTTTTGGACAGATTGAGTTGGAGGTAGTGTGAATACATCCAAAAGTAAATTGCAGAGATGCAGTTTGAAATCTGGTTGAGTAAAGAGAGAGAGATATCAGGAGAGGAAAGATAGATTTGGGTATCATCAGCATACAGGGCCGGATTGGGCAGCCGGGATACCGGGAAAAATCCCGGTGGGCCGCCGGCCGACAGCTCAGCTGGGCTGGCCTGGCTGCTGCTGTGTCTAAATTTATTGCAGCTTGCTTTGATTTATTGCTATTGCGCGGCCGCGCCGGCCGGCAAGGTATCCACCAGTCCCTACAACAAGACAGTACCTCCCCTCCCCACTGCTACAGCAGCATCCGTGTGTAGTTATTAGTAAAATTATTTATTTATTAAACTTAATATGGTTGTGTTATTGTTAACTTGTAACTCCTTAACCCGTTAACCGTCCCCCTCGGCCTCTCTGACCGCTGCTGCAGCTGCCGTCACCGTGCCTCACTCTGACTGACTGACTCTGTCCGCAACTAGTACCAACTGACTGCAGTCTGCAGTGTATAGCTACTATCACACTGTGTGACTGTCAGACTCAGTTCCTATATGGGCCGGCCGGGTCAGCAGGTGGGTGAGGGGCGGGCCTGCCAGTGCAGGCGGCTATCACTGCTGTGATGATGTCACGACGACTCTCATCACCACGCACCGGCACCACCACGTGACATAGTGGAGGCAGTGGGAGCCTCAGTCTGGGAGCGCTGCGTCTGCGTGCTTCCCTTCGCACCATCAGGAGTCAGGACTGTCACTGAGCCAGGCAGCCAGGTCTGCACATGGGATCACGACGTGCGTGGTGCGGTGGTGGACAGACAGTGACACTGGACAGAGCGAGAGCAGAGTCTGAAGGGGAAGAGAGAGAATAAGGTACCGTTACTATACTAATTTATTGGGGGCAGCAGGCAGGCCAGGCCACTGAGGCGGCCATCAGCAAAAAAGCAGAGCAGCAGCACTCACTGACTGCACTGTCTGTCTCTCTGAATGTCTGAGCAGCAGCAGGCAAACATCAGGTCGGTCACTCAGTCAGGACAGAACTTAGAAGTCAGTCAGACAGTCAGTGGCAGACAGTGCAGGGGTGCCGTGTCACCACATAATAAATTCATCCAATTCCAATACCAAAAATAACTAGCTTGTTAACTGACTCACTACACAGGCCACAAAATGTGTGAGCTATGCTATAGAGCCAATGGATAAAAGATGGTCACTTGGTCAGGGTTAAATATAGACGCATAACTGTCTGTGCATGTATAGCTAAGTAACTAAATTATATTGCTTTTTTACCAGGCTATACATGCACAGACAGTTATGAGTCTATATTTAACCCTGTCTGTAAATACCCCTCACCCAAATTTGTAAAACAATAGATAGGGATAAAGAGAGCAATGCCAAAAAATAACATTGTCATTTAGAGATATGTATTGTGAAGTGATAGTCCAGACTCCAGTACAGGATAGACATACTGACCGTCCGTGACCTTTCCCCCCAGAGCATGCTGCATGAGAGCAACTAGATCAGTTCAAGTGACCTGATCCAACACACAAATAATTTGTCTGCAAGTATTTAATTTGTGTATAAACTGCCTGCTTAACTCACAATATTTGTATTTTTTATTATATATATATATATATATATATATATATATGAGTTGAAGTGAAAACCAGCTAGAGCATAGTTGGCTGGCTTGGAGGGGCGTGGCTATGTTGGAGGGGGCGTGGCTATGGTGGAGGGGGCGGGGTTGGGCTGGTCTATAAAAATTTCCAGGGCTGGTCTGATTTCCCAGTCCGGCCCTGTCAGCATATAAGTGGTATTGGAATCCAAAGGAGGCTATAAGTTTTCCGAGGGAGGATGTATAGACAGAGAAATGCAAGGGGCTCAAGACAGAGCCTTGCGGTACTCCAACTGAGAGAGGCATAGGATCATAAGATATGTTGTTAAAGGGAACTGAAAACGAGCGGTTTGAGAGATATGAGGCAAACCAGGAGAGGGCTGTGTCTCAGATGCCAAATGAATGTAGTATTTTTAGGAGGAGAGGATGGTCGACTGTGTCAAAAGCAGCGGATAGGTCAAGAAGAATTAGTAAGGAGTAGTGGCCTTTTCCTTTAGCTGATAACAGGTCATTTGTTACTTTAGCAAGAGCGGTTTCTGTTGAGTGTTTAGGGCGGAAACCAGATTGTAGTGGATCAAGAATGGAGTTAGCTGTGAAAAATTGAGTTAGCTGATTAAAGACCAGTCGTTCCAATAATTTTGAAGCAAAGGGAAGTAAGGAGACCGGTCGATAGTTAGAAGGCGTGGAGGGGTCAAGTGAGGGCTTTTTTAGGATTGGTATGATGGACACATGCTTGAACGTAATATACATCACACTATGGGCTAGATTATGAGTTGCACGCCAATAGTTGTGCAAGCTATAAGGGGTTTATGGCGGGTGATTGCGCCCGTTGGAAGTAGCGCTCGTATTACAAGTTGAAAGTAAGCTCGTTCTCTCGAGCACAATTGAATTTAACGTGCGTTGGGTTAGCACAACGTCAGAGCTATGGTTAACTTCTATGCTCGGATAAAAAGCTGCACAAGATACATAAAAAAGACATTAAAAAGTACAGTTACACTCAAAATAACAGCATCTACTAAAAAGTATTTAAAAAAAATATTGCATACAAACGTTGCAACGGCTCAAGATATGAGGTGTTAGCAAAAAAAGGGCTTTAACATAGAGATACATACATACACACGTCTAAATATGTATATGTATGTATATATACGTGTGTACATATGTATTTATATGTGTATATATGTATTTATAGACATCTATATACATTTAAACACATAAATACACACACACATATATATATATATATATATATATATATATATATATATATATATATATATATATATATATATATATATATACATATATATAAGCTCATTGGAGAATTTGCAGTCAAGTAGCTGAAAACATTAAAAATCATATTTATGCATATATTCATTTTAATATAGGGCTAGATTACAAGTGAAATGCTACTGAGCTTGCGATAGCAATTAGCGCTAAAAAATTAACGAGAGGTCAGACCTCTGTGAATAAGGTGTTCCCCTGCATGCACAGACTTTTGGGTTTGACCGTGTTCCGGATACCCCTGTCTTTTGCCTATACTTGGATCGTCCCACTTCCGGATTCGGCACCTGGATTCCTTAGCGTCTCATGAATGGTAACAGGATTGATCTCCTCTCCCACGCAGACCGTATCTGGTGGCTCCAACACAGTTTCAGTGAGTACCAAGTGCTTTGTGTTTTATTGTTAATATTACAGTGTCGCTTGTAATACAACGGAACCTTTTATGTCAATCTTCTGCGGTTTGGGTAACGGACTTTCTTCCTTTGATTGTGCCACTATCATATTTCAGTGCTGGTATGTGGCAATAATACTTTTGGTTACTTTTTCAATGAGCAACGTTTTATGTGCATGCAATACTCTGCTACTTATAACTTGTATATAGGTTAGGTGTGTTGCCTTACATGGCAGACACTAATTTAGATACAGTGGATGAGATGTCCACTAATAATACTTCTACTATTAATACCATGGCCATTTGTGATATTTTTGACCTTCATGGGAGAAAAGATTTTTTTGATAAAGTTTTCTCAAAAGAAAAATGTAGTGGAGAACAAAGGGACATTAAAAATCTTTTTAAAACTCTGCAGCAATTGTTGGCAACAGACTTGAGACTTATGTGGGATATAATAGCTTTTAGGAAATATGTAGAAGCATTAAGGATCCCCAGAAGTTTGTGAATCAAAAAATACCCATCATTTGAGTTTGATGACACCACTGATCTAGATGACTGGAATACGGCATTAACTGATTGCTCCATCAGACTGCTTAATATCTTGATCAGAGTTAAAGAAAAGGGCCAAACTTAAATCTGACATTGAAATAAAGCAAGATGAGTTAAAACAATTTGAAAATAATTCCAGTTACCCTGCTCATAAACTCAAAATGGATGAATTTATTGCCAAAGTAGATGGAGAACAGGCAACAATTAAAGGTAAAAAATTTACCAGAGATCAAGAGGATTATGAGCAAGACCGGGTATATAATTGGGCTGAGGTGCGACGTCAACAGCACAATAATAAGAACAAAAATAAATATCACAAGAACTCTGGCAAACTGTACCCTCAACAAGGTCAACATAATATTGATAACATTCCAAAATCAATATTAAAAAAGAACAGAAGAAAAGTAGTATTCAATACGACTGAAGGAGAGTCCACAGATCCTGAGAACAACATGTCCTCAAATTCTGTTTCTTCTCTTTCCTCGTCCTCTCCTCCATCTTCTCCTTCCTCCTGTTCTTCCTCCTCCTCTTTTTTACAGGAAACTTCGGGGGAAGAGTCGGGGGAATGTCCGCCAGTGGTGCGACCGAAGACGCGCAGGAACACCCAATTAGAAAGAGACGAAGACGTAGGTGGAGAAAAAAGAGAAAAAGAAAAGGCAAAGAAGAAGAAAAAAGGATATTAGATTCTTATGTGTGCACTCCCACTGAGAGCTTTAGTATTGTAAATGTGTCAAAATATAGCCTAAATGATTCTGAAAAATCTGTTCTTTCAAAGGGTTTGGGGTTCACACCTACTAATAAATTTTCCAGTTTCAGCACATTGCTTGATGTCAACAAATTCATCAGAAAGCTTGCCTTAAAAAGGTTTTTCTCCTTAACTACAGAAACAGATGATGAGTGTGTGACTCAAGCAGGTGCTGAAGCTGAAGAAAATAATACTAATATTGGCTCATTCTTGCCTTTTTCTGATGCCTGTACCCTTGCTACGCTTAATGAATTACACAGTGAGACTACTGACTTTACACCTAAAAAATTACATAGACCAAAAAAAGATGAGACTTTTATCCTATTCAACATAGAGGTGCTATTCTTAATGCTTTCCAAAAAGCAGTACAAGATGATATACTGACACTGGAAACAGAGACTGGTAACAATGCTGCTGCCCCCCAATCTCACATTTAAAGAACGTATGGCTATTAAGTTATTACAAAACAATCATGGCATTGTAATAAAAAATTCAGATAAGGGCAGCAGCATTGTTATCATGGATAAAAGCTTCTATTTCCAAGAAGCCTACAGACAACTTTCTGATGGAAACACCTATAGAGAATTGCCTTCAAATCCTACTCCTATTTTCAAAAAAAAATTGACACAGTTGGTTCAAGAAGGTGTTTCCTTGGGTGTTTTTACCATTAATGATCTAAATACTCTTATCCCACAAAACCCTGTCATTCCCACCTTTTACCATGTACCTAAAGTACATAAAGACATTAAATGTCCCCCAGGTAGACCAATAGTCTCTGGCATCGGTTCCCTTTTTGAACCTATGGGAGCCTGGATGGATGCTATTCTACAACCGATTGCCAAGGGACAGTTGAGCTACCTGGAGGATAGTACCCATCTTCTTAAAAAATTAGAAGTTGTCGAGTGGCAGGAACACTTTACGTGGTTGGTGGTTGACATTTCTTCTCTTTATATCTGTATTCCCCAAGCTTTGGGGGTCCAAGTTGTTGAATAATTTCTGACAAGAGAATTGGGGCTGGATGATATTTCCAAATACTATATAGGAGACATCTTGAAATATCTTCTATCCCATAATTTATTTATGTTTAATAATGAGTTTTTCCAACAAACATGTGGCACAGCGATGGGGGCAAAATTTGCCCCATCGTTTGCCAACTTATTTGTAGCCAAGTGGAACTCATGTATATCTATAATTCATTAAATCCATGGTGTGAAGATATCGTCTTTAATTCACAATTCATAGATGATCTGATTTTCATAGTCAACAAGCCCTTGGATGACACATCACACCATGAATTTATGCATTATCTTAATGATAATCACATGGGATTAAAATTTACAGGGACATTCAGTAGAAATAAAATAGATTTTTTGGATTTAACTCTGCAGGTTCACAACAATCAAATATGCACTAAAACATACAGGAAGCCCACTTCTGGAAATACGATCTTACATGCTAGCTCACAACATCCTAAACATCTAGTACAAGCAATAGCCAAAGGACAGTTTATCAGACTTAGAAGGAACACCAAGTCAGATGAGGTTTATGATGAGCAAGCAATTGAACATGAAAATAGATTGGTGCATAGAGGTTACAATCGAAGATCTCTATCAAAATGCTACAAGTCGGTCAAAAAATACAATGTGAATATACCTAGGAGATCCTCCAAAGACACTAAAAACAGTAATTTTAATGACTCAGTAGTATTCACTACAGAGTATACAATGCAATATGAACAGATTGTTAAAATTCTCAAAAAACACATACATCTCCTATCTGGAGATGAAATCTTGAAACCCTTTGTTAAAAATTGGTAGATATCTGTAAGGACAGAAGAAAAAAAGAGGCGCCTTATGGGACAGTATCGTGGTGTCGCTAGGGTGCAAGAAACGACGGGCAGCACACACAGATGGCAAAATACTCACAAGTGAGATGGCATATGCGTATGCCAAACTAGACAGGACGGAACCTTAGTCGTCCGCCAGACGATCCAATAGGAAGAAGGCTCTAACACTCCAACGGTCCAATCCGCAACGGCGGAAGTATACCAACGTCAGAGACCCACAATGTTTATGGGAAGATTAACGGCTCAGAGTCTTAGGTTTAAAAGGCAGGATACCGCACCCAACATAATTTCAGAATGATGGTCAGCGAGAGCGGGGGTATCATAGGAGAGAGTTTTATTTTAAAAAAGGTTATTATTAAAACAGTTTAAAATACAGCAACGCGTTTCTCGACCTTCCGGTCGTTTCATCAGGCTGATATTCAGATTGAAAACCCCGCTCTATTAAACATAATAATCAACCAATCACAGACCGGTCTGTTATCCACACCCATCGTAGAGCCAATCATAAATTGTGATTGGTATCTATAGTAACAGTTGCACCTGTTCTATAATCAAAGATGGAGAATGTGAAAACAACAATACCGACTGTGATCAGTGTATACAATAGACTTAGATTACATACAATAACCACAAGATGGGTAGTAAACACAGTGTCAGAAACCAATTTAAATCATTATTATCAAATAGTTGACAATTATTGCTAGCATCGAAAAAGTGTTTAACTGAAAAATAAAACAAAATTGTGTCTGTATTTCTCATGTGTACGAATTTACAATAAAAGATTAAAATAGACGGCCAGACATATAGAGGCAATATTATTCCACCATCTGTAAGTTTATGATGATCGTAATAAATTCTCGATCATACGGCGTAAAATAAGTTAATATTCATAGACATATTGGTAATGTAGTAGTATTTCGATAAAGAGACCATGTATTCTGATAAATGGGTATAATAAATTAATATCCATATATGTTGATGGTGTAATGTATTTTAATAAATTGGTATCCATAAGTATATTATTAGTGTGATAGCCTCTACATATTTAAAGGGCATGTGTCTTTTGAATATCAGTGTGTGATCAAGTATATATCGTCTTATGTCTAAATTTGAATATAATTAACTTAATAGGAATTCTTAATGGTGCAACTAGTTCTATCTAATTGGTCCGAGACCATAGACGTCTACTCCAATAGGGACAAATAATTGGTACTGTAAAACCTCCATCAGACTCAGGCAGAGGGACTAAAGGATCAAACCTTTATGTGAAGGCCGCCAGATCGACACATAAATTGAGACCATCAGGATGCATGCTTTTCAGCAGATGGATCCAATAAGTCTCCCTCTGTCTGAGCCTAAAAAACCGATTATAAAGATGGGATTTAGGAATGAATTCTATGGGATTGACAGAGTAACAGTTCAAATTTCCCCTATGTACATCGTTACAATGTCTTGATACACTATGGAGTCTATAATTATTCTTCATATTCCGATGGTGTTCAGACCATCTGGTACTAAGGCATCTACAAGTACGCCCTACGTATTGTACCCCACAGACACATGTTAGTAGATAGACTACATAAGAGGAAGCACAAGATGCACGGCCAATGATGGTATAAGATTTGTGGGTGATACTAGACCTAAAAGTTTTCTGTCGATCACCAATGAAAATACACATCTTACAGCGGGCTCGTCTGCATTTAAAAGACCCATGTTGTAAGATATTTCTATTATTACCCGGAAAGGACTGTCTATGTTTGACAATCTTGCTCGGAGCCAGCATTGTTTTAAGGGTCGGTGCCCTTCTATAAACTATTCTAGGTTTGTCGTCCAAAGTTCTTTTCAAAATAGGGTCTTTAACATTACCCTAACTCTATCATCGAAAATGGCTTCTTGAGAGCCAAAAATGATAATAGGGAGTTGTACTTTACCGGGCCTAATGCTCGTTTAGAACCTGCAAATAACAGCACCTTTCATAAAGATCCGTTGTTCATTACTCAATTTAATTCTAACCATAATCTAATTAGAGAGATTGTTACACGTCATTGGCAAATACTACTTAAAGACCCTATTTTGAAAAGAACTTTGGACAACAAACCTAGAATAGTTTATAGAAGGGCACCGACCCTTAAAACAATGCTGGCTCCGAGCAAGATTGTCAAACATAGACAGTCCTTTCCGGGTAATAATAGAAATATCTTACAACATGGGTCTTTTAAATGCAGACGAGCCCGCTGTAAGATGTGTATTTTCATTGGTGATCGACAGAAAACTTTTAGGTCTAGTATCACCCACAAATCTTATACCATCATTGGCCGTGCATCTTGTGCTTCCTCTTATGTAGTCTATCTACTAACATGTGTCTGTGGGGTACAATACGTAGGGCGTACTTGTAGATGCCTTAGTACCAGATGGTCTGAACACCATCGGAATATGAAGAATAATTATAGACTCCATAGTGTATCAAGACATTGTAACGATGTACATAGGGGAAATTTGAACTGTTACTCTGTCAATCCCATAGAATTCATTCCTAAATCCCATCTTTATAATCGGTTTTTTAGGCTCAGACAGAGGGAGACTTATTGGATCCATCTGCTGAAAAGCATGCATCCTGATGGTCTCAATTTATGTGTCGATCTGGCGGCCTTCACATAAAGGTTTGATCCTTTAGTCCCTCTGCCTGAGTCTGATGGAGGTTTTACAGTACCAATTATTTGTCCCTATTGGAGTAGACGTCTATGGTCTCGGACCAATTAGATAGAACTAGTTGCACCATTAAGAATTCCTATTAAGTTAATTATATTCAAATTTAGACATAAGACGATATATACTTGATCACACACTGATATTCAAAAGACACATGCCCTTTAAATATGTAGAGGCTATCACACTAATAATATACTTATGGATACCAATTTATTAAAATACATTACACCATCAACATATATGGATATTAATTTATTATACCCATTTATCAGAATACATGGTCTCTTTATCGAAATACTACTACATTACCAATATGTCTATGAATATTAACTTATTTTACGCCGTATGATCGAGAATTTATTACGATCATCATAAACTTACAGATGGTGGAATAATATTGCCTCTATATGTCTGGCCGTCTATTTTAATCTTTTATTGTAAATTCGTACACATGAGAAATACAGACACAATTTTGTTTTATTTTTCAGTTAAACACTTTTTCGATGCTAGCAATAATTGTCAACTATTTGATAATAATGATTTAAATTGGTTTCTGACACTGTGTTTACTACCCATCTTGTGGTTATTGTATGTAATCTAAGTCTATTGTATACACTGATCACAGTCGGTATTGTTGTTTTCACATTCTCCATCTTTGATTATAGAACAGGTGCAACTGTTACTATAGATACCAATCACAATTTATGATTGGCTCTACGATGGGTGTGGATAACAGACCGGTCTGTGATTGGTTGATTATTATGTTTAATAGAGCGGGGTTTTCAATCTGAATATCAGCCTGATGAAACGACCGGAAGGTCGAGAAACGCGTTGCTGTATTTTAAACTGTTTTAATAATAACCTTTTTTAAAATAAAACTCTCTCCTATGATACCCCCGCTCTCGCTGACCATCATTCTGAAATTATGTTGGGTGCGGTATCCTGCCTTTTAAACCTAAGACTCTGAGCCGTTAATCTTCCCATAAACATTGTGGGTCTCTGACGTTGGTATACTTCCGCCGTTGCGGATTGGACCGTTGGAGTGTTAGAGCCTTCTTCCTATTGGATCGTCTGGCGGACGACTAAGGTTCCGTCCTGTCTAGTTTGGCATACGCATATGCCATCTCACTTGTGAGTATTTTGCCATCTGTGTGTGCTGCCCGTCGTTTCTTGCACCCTAGCGACACCACGATACTGTCCCATAAGGCGCCTCTTTTTTTCTTCTGTCCTTACAGATATCTACCATCATCCTTTCTCTGGGAGTGCTGCCGTCAGATTGGGTCACCTGCGGTGGGGAATACCTTGCTTTCCCCGAGACTGTTTTCCTTCCATTGTGTTCTGTTTGTCACATGTGCGCACCTCCATAAGGACTCAATCCTTGTTTTTTCCGTTTGTTAAAAATTGTAAATTTGTCCCTAAGAAACCCAGAACTCTGGGACAGTCTCTCTCTCCAAGTATGGTTAGTAACTTCAGTTCCTCTATGGAATCCACATGGCTTAAAAACAAAGGCAACTTCCTATGTGGCAGTAGAAATTGCAATACATGCACTGTAATTTTGAGAGGTAATTCTTTTAAATCAAGCATTACCAATCAAAAATTTGAAATACAATTCTATGTCAATTGTGGTACCCAATGGGTAGTGTATTTGCTTACTTGTAACCTTTGTCAAAGTCAATATATAGGACAAACCTCTAGGGAGTTCAGGAAAAGAGTGGGAGAACACATCAGGGATGTCAAAAACTATGTAAAAGAATCAGCAGTAGCAAATCACTTTAACAGTATGCACTTTACTAATGTAGCTGATTTATCAGCTCAAATCATAGACCTAGCCAGAGTCCCAATTAGAGGTGGGAGTAAAAAAAAATCCTTGACAAAAAAAAGAGTTGATTTGGATCTTAAAATTAAAAACTAGAGTCCCTTTAGGTATGAATAAAGAATTTGATATTAGTTATTTTATTGACAACTAATGTTTGTCCAGTTTTTGCCACTAGTTGTAGGTCTCTGTAAATTAACTAACATTTATTACTATCTAGAATACCTGCACTTAGTCATTTGCCAATCAAGGTCTTATAATAATGTTTCACATTTATCCCTTTAGACAGGCGGATAGAGCCACGTTAAGTCCCTTACTCCCCACTGCAATACACTGGTGTACTTCATTGATATATTGTTTTTTCAAGCATTCAATTCTTTCAATAGGTCTTAAGGTGCTTAATTTAGAAACTTTAAAAATTTGCAGATATTCTATTAGTTTTCTTGTAAATATCTGTGACATATTTGGCCAAATAATTGTATTATTTCATCTCTCCATTGCAATTCTTTTATTGCTGTTGTTTTTTAATAACTTTGTGATATGTTTTTAAACAATATGTTGGAGCTACAAGAGTTAAACTAATTTGTACCTTTGGTATAAATAGGCTGCCTTGACTAGCTTACATCAGTCTATGAATAAGCGCCACTTTCCTTGTCCTAGTGTCTGTCCTCTGTCTGGGAACCCTACATGTTTTATGCTGTTCCAATAAAGGTATGTTTTATTTTTTGCCTAACCTGTAGTGCCTGATTTCATTTTTTCCTCACTTAATTTTTTTAATGTTGGTTTTTCTTTTCACGCTCCATTAAAGTCTACAGGGGAATACATTAACGCGGTCACAACAGTCTAACTTCGGCTTTTTGTATGTGTCAGGTTAGCGCGCGAGCAAAAACATTTTACTTTTAACTTGTAATACATGTGGTACCAGACATGCACAAAAAGCCTAAGTCGAGCACAGTCAACGCACGAGGAGGAGCAATAAATAGCTCTCCACTCATAATCTAGCCCTTGAATCTGATTGGCTTATTCAATCAGCCAATCAGATTTTTCTACCTTAATTCCGATTGGCTGATAGAATCCTATCAGCCAATCGGAATTCGACGGACGCCATCTTGGATGACGTCATTTAAAGGAACCTCATTCGTCGGGAAGTCGTCGTACCGGAAGGATGCTCCGTGGCGGAGGAGCGAAGAAAGAAGATTGAAGATGCCGATTTGCTTGAAGACATCGCCGATGGAAGAAGACTCTCTGCCGCTTGCTGGAACACATCGCCCGGATGGAAGAAGACTCTCTGCCGCTTGCTGGAACACATCGCCCGGATGGAAGAAGACTTCACTGCCGCTTGCTGGAACACATCGCCCGGATCGGATGAGGAGTTTGGCCCGGCATGGTGAAGATAAGGTAGGGAGATCTTCAGGGGGGTAGTGTTAGGTTTATTTAAGGGGGGTTTGGGTTAGATTAGGGGTATGTGGGTGGTGGGTTGTAATGTTGGGTGGTGGTATTGTGTTTTTTTTTGCAGGCAAAAGAGCAGTTTTCTTTGGGGCATGCCCCCACAAAAGGCCCTTTTAAGGGCTGGTAAGGTAAAAGAGCTTTGAACTTTTTTTAATTTAGAATAGGGTAGGGAATTTTTTTATTTTGGGGTGCTTTATTATTTTATTAGGGGGCTTAGAATAGGTGTAATTAGCTTAAAAATCTTGTAATCATTTTTATTTTTTGTAATTTAGTGTTTTTTTTTTTTTTTGTAATTTAGTTTAGTTTATTTAATTGTATTTTTAGATAGATATTTGTAGTTTCTTTAATTTATTGATAGTGTAGGTGTATTTGTAACTTAGGTTAGGATTTATTTTACAGTTAATTGGGTAATTATTTTAACTAGGTAGCTATTAAATAGTTAATAACTATTTAATAGCTATTATACCTAGTTAAAATAATTAACAATTTACCTGTAAAATAAATATAAACCCTAACATAGCTATAATGTAATTATTAATTATATTGTAGCTATCTTAGGGTTTATTTTATAGGTAAGTATTTAGATTTAAATAGGAATATTTTAATTAATAATATTAATATTAGATTTATTTTAATAAGAGTTTAGTTAGGGATGTTAGAGTTAGATAGGGTTATTATACTTTATATATATATAATATAATAACGATATTAACTATATTAACCCTAATATAATTAGGGTTAATATAGTTAATATATATAATATAATAACTATATTAACTATATTAACCCTAATATAATTAGGGTTAATATAGTTAATATAGTTGGCGGCGGTGTAGGGGGATTAGATTATTTATATTTTAGATTTAAAAGTGTTTGCAATACCTGGTACCAACTGACTTGTAAATCATTGTTGTTGTAATCTGCAGTGATTATCTCCAAAAACAAAACATGAAGTGTATTTGTCTATATATATCAAATTAACACTAATGTGCCACACTTTCCTCATTCTGTTATCTACAGCAAGCATTACACCCTTTGGCAATTCTCTTCCTCATTTTGTTATCCACATTGAGTTTTATTCTCTATAACTATATAAAAAATTTTGTGTTCTTCCTTTTTTGCAACATTGCAAGTGGAGAGGTATTTTCGGCTTTTTGCGTGCGTCGGGTAGTGACACAACTGTGTTAACGTATTCCCCCATAAACTTTAAACACAAAAAAATTGAAGAAATCACACAACAAATTGCGCAAACTAAATTGCGTTTTCTCAAGTGCACTAATCCGACATGAACTATTAATAGTTCACATTGAAGAATATGTTCAATTTATTCTTAAATACATACTTCTATAAATATCTGATGTTTTTTGGTAATATATATATATATATATATATATATATATATATATATATATATATATGATTATATACAGATTTATATAGGAATATCTATTTAAAAATACTTAGAGCATATTCCCTTATGTGAGGAACATTGGAATGTGAAATATTTAGTAAATAGTAAATACATATTTTTATTGAATATGAATATTGCATAAACATGATTTTACAGGTTTTCAGCTACTTGACTGCTAAGGGCTCCAATGCACATACACACATTTATTTATATATAAATGTATGTATAAATGTATAAATGTGTATATATATATATATATATATATATATATACATATGCTGATGACGGGGACAAGCTCCTTGAAAACGTTCCAATAAAAAAGAGACTTTTGTTGTTCTCACATTAACGAAAGACCTGAGAGTGCTGTTATTTGTATTGGAGATAATTAAAGCATCACTGCACCCAGGCAGGCGACCTTGGGAGGGTATATCCTGTGATAAAGGGACGGCATTATATATATATATATATATGTGTATATATTGTAACAGGAAACACTTTTAACCACGGTCTTCTAGGGCACAAATGCAGCACAGAACAATCCACTGTAGTTTAAAAGGCTTTATTTTTCACAGCAATAACAAACAGGCAGTTCATTTTCAAAAGAGGGAAATCCTTCCTCTGCAGCAAAGTTAAGTACTTTTAAATGTGTCCCAGCACTTCACAGCATTCCACAAGTGCTTTGTAAAAATAATGTCCTTTTACAGTTCACAGGAACAAAAGCCTTTTACACAGTGTAACAAACACACACACCAGCCTCTGTAGCTGTGTACCACTCTCTCAAGGCCTAAGTGAGGCTGCTATTTAAACCCTCACACTTCTAATTAGCCACACCTGTGATTAGCTGCTGGACAGCTTCACAGCTGTCTGGGATAATCAAATACACACTCTTTCTCCCTGGGGTTTTAACTGAAAGGAGAAATAGCATGTACAATGCTTGGTCTTAAATATCTTCCATTTATAACCAGGCCTTGCTTTCTGTCACAATATATTTATATATATATATATATATATATATATATATATATATATATATATATATATATATATGTTTATCAGAAGCAAAGGGTTTTCGTAATGTGAGCCACACCTAGGTGTGGGCCACACTGGAGGCGCAAAAAATATTAACACCAATACGAGATAAGCTGCTGGAGTAAACAAAAGAGTGTGGTCACACTACCCTTACAGGTGATCACACCGTATTAGTATAAAGAAAAACAAAGTTGAGTTCACTACACAGCGCTAATCTCACAATATATAGTGTACTGTTTCAATACACCTAGTGTGACAGTATTGTGGCATAAATGTTTCAAGCAATGATTCCTACAGAGAGCGCATTGCTACAATGTTTCCATATAATAAATAAGAAGTAAATGAACACATATGATTTATCAGCTGTTGTTTCAATA
Organism: Bombina bombina; assembly: GCF_027579735.1. Classification (NCBI taxonomy): domain Eukaryota; kingdom Metazoa; phylum Chordata; class Amphibia; order Anura; family Bombinatoridae; genus Bombina; species Bombina bombina. The sequence continues at coordinate 741,195,128 of NC_069501.1, read as the reverse complement.
TTGCAGTTAATAATATATAGAGAATATGAAGTTCCAAAATATGCTGGTAAAGTCTTAAAAAAGCAAGGGTGTTCTATCTTCCAATTGAACTTCAGTAATGCAGACATAGAATGACAACAATCGCAAATGGCCTCACAGGCTACTCACATTAGGTGACCTCAATCGTATGAGGTAAGGAACGGGCGTTTTGGACATACTAGGCCCCTGCACTGATCCTCCGGTAGCAAGCTTGTGATCCTGTGCGTTGTCCCAGATAGATTTTCGGTTTGTCAGTTGGAGCCAAAGCGTAAAGTCTCTTTCGATTCTCTCCACTCCCCGGGATCTCCAATGCTGGTGTCGGCAACGGTTCTTTGCCTCTTTAATAACTCCAACGTGTTATATAAAGGAAACAGGCACGGCACATAGCATAATACTGTTTAAAAGGTAACACGAATTTATTTACAGCAAAAGAATGATACTCACAAACGAGACCTCAGTTTGTATGAGGTATCAATATAGCATCTCAATTAAAAGGACCGTAGTCCCACACTGTGATAAAAGTTTCCACTTGGGTAGTATGTGATGTTTGTAAAATTATCTTCTAACAGTCATGTATAGAAGAAAAAAGTATGAGCGTGTAGAAACTTGTAGTGGTTGCGGATTAACCCGAATCCCACACAGCCACTGTATCGGTGATACTAGGGATGAGCAGCCAGATTCAACACTCAGCCTTACGCATTTCAAAGTTTAAAACTTCTTCCTCAGAAGCATTCTCTGAGGAAGAAGTTTTAAACTTTGAAACGCGTAAGGCTGAGTGTTGGCTGAGTGTTGAATCTGGCTGCTCATCCCTAGTATCACCGATACAGTGGCTGTGTGGGATTCGGGTTAATCCGCAACCACTACAAGTTTCTTCACGTTCTTTCTTTTTCTTTTCATGACTGTTATACATTTGTATTTTTGTGTTTATATGTGTATATATGTCTGGAAATACATATATACACATATAAATATATAAATCTGTACACACATAGATACATATATATATACATACACATACATTTTAAGACATGTTTATGTATATATCTCTATGTTAAATCCCTTTGCAGTCCTTTTTTTTCTAACACCTGAGATCTCATATCTGAGCCCTTATAACTTTTAAATGCAATGTTTTAGATATGTTTTATTAGATTGTGTTATTATGAGTAGTGATGTCGCGAATTGTTCACCGGCGAATAGTTCCCGGCGAACATAGCTTGTTCACGTTCGCAGCGGCGGGCGAACATATGCGATGTTCGATCCGCCCCCTATTCGTCATCATTGAGTAAACTTTGACCCTGTATCTCACAGTCTGCAGACACATTTCAGCCAATCAGCAGCAGACACTCCCTCCCAGACCCTCCCAGCTCCTGAACAGCAGCCATTTTAGATTCATTCTGATCCTGCATTCTTAGTGAGAGGAGGGATAGTGTAGCTGCTGCTGATTTTATAGGGAAATTGATAGCTAGGCTAGTGTATTCAGTGTTCACTACAGTCCTGAAGGACTCATCTAATCTCTGCTGTAAGGACAGCACCCCAAAAAGCCCTTTTTAGGGCTAGAACATCAGTCTTTTTTTTTTTTTGTCTGTGTAATTTTGACTGTGAAACATCAGTCTGCTAGTGTAATCTAATTGCAGTTGCCTGCCTGCAGTGCCACCACTCATATCTGTTGTAACAGTAGTGTAAATTTAAAAAAAAAACATTTTTGACTGTGAAACATCAGTCTGCTAGTGTAATCTAATAGCAGTTGCCTGCCTGCCAGCATGTGTGCCAGGCCCACTTGACAACTAGTGCCACCACACATATCTGTTGTAACAGTAGTGTAAATTTTTTAAAAAAACTTTTTTGACTGTGAAACATCAGTCTGCTAGTGTAATCTAATTGCAGTTGCCTGCCTGCCAGCGTGTGTGCCAGGCCCACTTGCTAAGTGCCACCACTCATATCTGTTGTAACAGTAGTGTACATTTAAAAAAAAAAAAAAATTTGACTGTGAAACATCAGTCTGCTAGTGTAATCTAATTGCAGTTGCCTGCCTGCCTGCCAGCGTGTGTGCCAGGCCCACTTGCCAAATAGTGCCACCACTCATATCTGTTGTAACAGTAGTGTAAATTTAAAAGAAAAAACTTTTTTGACTGTGAAACATCAGTCTGCTAGTGTAATCTAATTGCAGTTACCTGCCTGCCAGCGTGTGTGCCAGACCCACTTGCCAACTAGTGCCACCACTCATATCTGTTGTAACAGTATTGTAAATTTTGTAAAAAAAAACTTTTTTGACTGTGAAACATCAGTCTGCTAGTGTAATCTAATTGCAGTTGCCTGCCTGCCAGCGTGTGTGCCAGGCCCACTTGCCAACTAGTGCCACCACTCATATCTGTTGTAACAGTAGTGTAAATTTAAAAAAAAAAAACTTTTTTTGACTGTGAAACATCAGTCTGCTAGTGTAATCTAATTTCAGTTGCCTGCCTGCCAGCGTGTGTGCCAGGCCCACTTGCCAACTAGTGCCACCACTCATATCTGTTGTAACAGTAGTGTAAATTTTAAAAAAAGCTTTTTTGACTGTGAAACATCAGTCTGCTAGTGTAATCTAATTGCAGTTGCCTGCCTGCCAGCGTGTGTGCCAGGCCCACTTGCCAACTAGTGCCACCACTCATATCTGTTGTAACAGTAGTGTAAATTTAAAAAAAAAAAACTTTTTTGACTGTGAAACATCAGTCTGCTAGTGTAATCTAATTGCAGTTGCCTGCCTGCCAGCGTGTGTGCCAGGCCCACTTGCCAACTAGTGCCACCACTCATATCTGTTGTAACAGTAGTGTAAATTTAAAAAAAAAAATACTTTTTTGACTGTGAAACATCAGTCTGCTAGTGTAATCTAATTGCAGTTGCCTGCCTGCCAGCGTGTGTGCCAGGCCCACTTGCCAACTAGTGCCACCACTCATATCTGTTGTAACAGTAGTGTAAATTTTGTAAAAAAAAAAACTTTTTTGACTGTGAAACATCAGTCTGCTAGTTTAATCTAATTGCAGTTGCCTGCCTGCAAGCGTGTGTGCCAGGCCCACTTGCCAACTAGTGCCACCACTCATATCTGTTGTAACAGTAGTGTAAATTTAAAAAAAAACTTTTTTGACTGTGAAACATCAGTCTGCTAGTGTAATCTTATTGCAGTTGCCTGCCTGCCAGCGTGTGTGACAGGCCCACTTGCCAACTAGTGCCACCACTCATATCTGTTGTAACAGTAGTGTAAATTTAAAAAAGAAAAACTTTTTTGACTGTGAAACATCAGTCTGCTAGTGTAATCTAATTGCAATTGCCTGCCTGCCAGAGTGTGTGCCAGGCCCACTTGCCAACTAGTGCCACCACTCATATCTGTTGTAACAGTAGTGTAAATTTTGTAAAAAAATACTTTTTTGACTGTGAAACATCAGTCTGCTTGTGTAATCTAATTGCAGTTGCCTGCTTTCCAGCGTGTGTGCCAGGCTCACAGCGTATACTGTGCCCACTTGCCAAGTGCCACCACTCATATCTTGTTTAATAGTAGTATAAGTGTACATTTAAAAAAAAATAAACTTTTTTGACTGTGAAACATCAGTCTGCTTTTTTGTGTCAGGCTAACAGCGTATACTGTGCCCACTTGCCCAGTGCCACCACTCATATCTTGTTTAATAGAAGTGTAAGTGTACATTTAAAAAAAAAAACTTTTTGGATTGTGAAACATCAGTCTGCTTTTTTGTGTCAGGCTCACAGCGTATACTGTGCCCACTTGCCCAGCGCCACCACTCATATCTTGTTTAATAGTAGTGTAAGTGTACATTTAAAAAAAAATGTCTCAGTCAGGCAGCATTACAGACATGGACGTACGGTGTGATGATGATGTTGTACCCGCTGCTGCTTCCTTTATTGATTTGTCAGATACAAGTGAAGCGGTTGATGATGATACGTCCGTGGATGTCACGTGGGTGCCCGCTAGAAGAGAAGAAGAAGAGGGGGAAAGTTCAGATAGGGAGACAGAGAGGAGGAGGAGGAGGAGACGAGTTAGAAGCAGGGAGGTCATCGCAAGGAGCTAGTGGCACAGTCAGACAGCATCCATCGGCACCTGGGGTCAGCCAGACAGCACGCCAATCAACGCAGGCTGTTGCCACCACCAGAATGCCGTCATCGCAGAGCTCAGCAGTGTGGCATTTTTTTTGTGTGTCTGCCTCTGACAACAGCGATGCCATTTGCAACCTGTGCCAAAAGAAACTGAGTCATGGGAAGTCCAACACTCACCTAAGTACAACTGCTTTGAGAAGGCACATGATCTCACATCACAAACGCTGATGGGATGAACACATGAGTAGAAGCAGCACACAAACTCAAAACCGCCATCCTCCTCCTGGTCCAGCATCTTCAGCCACGTCAACCACTGCTGTCCTCCTTGCCCCCTCTCAACCGTCCGCCACTCCGTCTCTCTTCCATAGCAGTTCCTGTTCATCAGCCCACAGTCAGGTGTCTGTCAAGGACATGTTTGAGCGTAAGAAGCCAATGTCCCAAAGTCACCCCCTTGCCCGGCGTATGACAGCTGGCTTGTCTGAACTCTTAGCCTGCCAGCATTTACCATACAAGCTGGTGGAGTCTGAGGCGTTCAAAAAATTTGTAGCTATTGGGACACCGCAGTGGAAGGTACCCGGTCGAAATTTCTTTGCACAAAAAGCAATCCCCAACCTGTACTCGATTGTGCGAAAGGAAGTAATGGCATGTCTGGAACATAGTGTTGGGGCAAGGGTCCATCTGACCACTGATATCTTGTCTGCAAAGCATGGTCAGGGCAGGTATATCACCTACACTGCGCATTGGGTAAACCTGCTGACGGCTGCCAAGCATGGAATGCGTGGCTCTGCAGAGGAGTTGGTGACACCGCCATGACTTGCAGGCAGGCCTGCTGCCACCTCCTCTACTCCTCCTACTCCATCCTCTTCCATAACCTCCTCGGCTGAGTTCTCTTCTGCTGCTGCGTCTTGCTCCACATCAACGGCACTCCCCCAGCTCCGCAGGTACTATTCCATATCCCGGATACGGCAGTGTCACGCCGTCTTGGGGTTGACTTGCCTGAAAGCAGAGAGTCACACCGGAACAGCACTCCTGTCTGCCCTGAACGTACAGGTGGATCAGTGGCTGACTCCGCACCAACTGGAGATCGGCAAAGTGGTTTCTTCTGCTGCTGTGTCTTGCTCCACATCAATGGCACTCCCCCAGCTCTGCAGGTACTATTCCACATCCCGGATACGGCAGTGTCACGCCGTCTTGGGGTTGACTTGCCTGAAAGCAGAGAGTCACACCGGAACAGCACTCCTGTCTGCCCTGAACGCACAGGTGGATCAGTGGCTGACTCCGCACCAACTGGAGATCGGCAAAGTGGTTTCTGACGACGGAAGTAATTTGTTGGTGGCATTGAAATTGGGCAAGTTGACACATGTGCCGTGCATGGCACATGTGTGTAATCTGATCGTACAACGCTTTGTGCATAAGTACCCAGGCTTACAGGACTTCCTGAAGCAGGCCAGGAAGGTGTGTGGCCATTTCAGGTGTTCCTACACGGCTATGGCGAATTTTTCAGATATCCAGCGGCGAAACAACATGCCAGTGAGGTGCTTGATTTGCGACAGCCCGACACGTTGTAATTCAACACTCCTAATATTCGACCGCCTGCTCCAACAAGAAAAAGCTGTTAATGAGTATTTGAATGACCGGGGTGCTAGGACAGCCTCTGCGGAGCTGGGGATTTTTTGCCATGTTACTGGACGCTCATGCGCAATGCCTGTAGGCTCATGCGTCCTTTTGAGGAGGTGACAAACCTAGTCAGTCGCACCATCAGCGATATCATACCATTTGTTTTCTTCCCGGAGCGTGCCCTGTGAAGAGTGTTGGATCAGGCCATAGCTGAGCGGGAAGAGGAAGAGTTGTGGTCACCATCACCACCAGAAACAGCCTTATCAGCATCGCTTGCTGGACCAGCAGCAACGCTGGAAGAGGAGTCAGAGGAAGAGGAGTCAGAGGAGTAATGTGGCTTTAAGGAGGAGGAGGAGGAAGACCAACCACAACAGGCATCCCAGGGTGCTCGTTGTCACCTATCTGGTACCCGTGGTGTTGTACGTTGCTGGGGGGAAGAAGATACCTTCAGTGAGATCACTGAGGATGAGGAACGGGACATGAGTAGCTCGGCATCCAACCTTGTGCAAATGGGGTCTTTCATGCTGTCGTGCCTGTTGAGTGACCCTTGTATAAAAAAGCTGAAGGAGAAGGACCTGTACTGGGTGTCCACGCTACTAGACCCCGGTATAAGCATAAAGTGCCTGAAATGTTACCAAATTCCCGCAAGTCGGAAAAGATGCAGCAGTTCCAAAATAAATTAAAAAGTATGCTTTACAAAGCGTATAAGGGTGATGTCACAGCACAACGGGAATCTAACAGGGGAAGAGGGGAAAGTAATCCTCCGACTCCCACGACCACGCCGGCAAGGACAGGGCGCTTTACAGACGTGTTGTTGATGGAGGACATGTGGAGCTTTTTAACTCCTATGCATCGCCACAGCTCTTCGGGGTCCACCCTCAGAGAACGACTCGACCGACAGATAGCAAACTATCTCGCCTTAACTGCAGATCTCGACACTCTGAGGAGCGATGAACCCCTTGACTACTGGGTGTGCAGGCTTGACCTGTGGCCTGAGCTATCCCAATTTACGATAGAACTTCTGGCCTGCCCCGCTTCAAGTGTCCTGTCAGAAAGGACCTTCAGTGCAGCAGGAGGTATTGTCACTGAGAAGAGAAGTTGCCTAGGTTAAAAAAGTCTAGATTACCTCACCTTTATTAAGATGAATGAGGGATGGATCCCGAAGGGACTGACATTGGGCGATACATTCGAGTAAAAAAGGCCTGATGAGATGATCTGCCTTGGGCTATAAATGGTCCACAAGCTGCTGTATGTTTTCTTTGAATGCCGGATAACTTGCGTGACTTATCCGCCAACAACTAGGGTTCAAGACGCAATTTTTTAGGGCACTTTCTTCCGGGGAAACAAACATCAATTTTTCTGGCCGCTGCTACAGCAGCGGCTGCAACAATACCTAATTTTCAGGCATGTGTACATGGCAAATTTTTCTGGCCTTTGGTACTGCACTGTGGCTTCAAAAAACAAAACAAAAAAAGGCACGTAACAGGGATTAAAGTGATAGGAATAGTACTACTTAACACACCACTCCTAACTGGTGGCACAGTAGATTGCAAGCGCAGTGCCCCAATATTTGAAGTAGGAGGACTGACCAAGCATCTTTTTCCATCTCCCGGTTCCTAAAATCCATGCCATATACACGTCCCCTGATAGGGGACGTAACAGGGATTAAAGTGATAAGAATAGTACTACTTAACACACCACTCATATCTGGTTGCACAGTAGATTGCACGCGCAGTGCCCCAAATTTGAAGTAGGAGGACTGACCAAGCATCTTTTTCCATCTCCCGGTTCCTAAAATCCACGCCATATACACGTCCCCTGATAGGGGACACCGCAGTGTAAGGTACCCGGACAAAATTTCTTTGCACAAAAGGCAATCCCCAACCTGTACTCGATTGTGCAAAAGGAAGTAACCTTACCATGGGTCCCAGACCGCACGTCTTGTAATTCTCTGTCTGGGAAATTATCTATCAAATCTATCTATTGATCTATAAAATGTATCTATAAAATGTATCTATTGCATCTATTGATCTATCTATCTAATCTATGTATCTATCTATCAAATCTATCTAGCTCGTGGCCGGACTGACCAAGAATCTTTTTCCATCTCCCAGTTCCTAAAATCCATGCCATATACACGTACCCTGATAGGGGACGTAACAGGTATTAAACTGATAAGAATAGTACTACTTGACAGACCACTCATATCGGTTGGCACAGTAGATTGCACGCAGTGCTCTGACAAAATGGACATTGGCAGATGGACATTTGGCAGACAGACATATGGCAGACGGACATTTGGCCGACAGATAGAAAGCTAAAGAATGTTCCGATTCCGGCCGAGGGCAGATACGTTCCAGAGTGCTCTGTTCTAATCAGAGCCTCGGGAGCCGCAACTGCCTCTGGGGACCTTACCATGGGTCCCAGACTGCACGTCTTGTAATTCTCTGTCTGGGAAATTATCTATCTAGCAAATCTATCTATTGATCTATCAAATCTATCTATCATATCTATCAAATGTATCTATTGCATCTATTGATCTATCTATCTAATCTATGTATCTATCAAATCTATCTATCTCGTGGCAGGACCGACCAAGCATCTTTTTCCATATCCCGGTTTCCGAAAATACATGCCATTTACACGTCCCCTGATAGGGGACGTAACAGGGATTAAACTGATAAGAATAGTACTACTTAACACACCACTCATATCTGGTGGCACAGTAGATTGCACGCGCAGTGCCCCAAATTTCAAGTAGGAGGACCGACCAAGCATCTTTTTCCATCTCCCGGTTCCTAAACTCCATGCCATATACACGTCCCCTGATAGGGGACATAACAGGGATTAAACTGATAAGAATAGTACTACTTAACACACCACTCATATCTGGTGGCACAGTAGATTGCACGTGGTGCTCTGACAAAATGCAGAAGGACATTTGGCAGACGAACATTAGGCAGATGGACATTTGGCCGACAGGCAGAAAGCAAAAGAATGTTCCGATTTCGGCCCAGGGCAGATACGTTCCAGAGTGCTCTGTTCTAATCAGAGCCTCGGGCGCCGCAACTGCCTCTGGGAACCTTACCATGGGTCACAGACTGCACGTCTTGTAATTCTCTGTCTGGGAAATTATCTATCTATCAAATCTATCTATTGATCTATCAAATCTATCTATCTATCGTATCTATCAAATGTATCTATTGCATCTATTGATCTATCTATCTAATCTATTTATCTATCTATCTATCAAATCTATCTATCTCGTGGCAATAAGGAGTTTGCGGTTGTGCAAAGGGACTGTTTGCGGTTGTTTGCGGTGCGTTAAACGGGGAGTTTGGTCTGTCACTGTGAAGCGGGCGTAACCCTTACATTACCCGATCGATACAACATCATACCTGATGTTTTAAAGCACGTTATTCCAAACAATTTAGGAATGTTAGGTGATTTATGCCCTTTATGGATTAAAACCAGACTCTGCATCAACTATGTAATTTTCCGTGGGAGTTTTGCCATGGATCCCCCTCCGGCATGCAACAGTCCAGGTGTTAGTACCCTTGAAACAACTTTTCCATCACTATTGTGGCCAGAAAGAGTCCCTGTGTGTTTTAAAATTCGCCTGCCTATTGAAGTCAATGGCGGTTCGCCCGGTTCGCCCGTTCGCGAACAGTTGCGGAAGTTCGTGTCCGCCGTTCGCAAACTGAAATTTTTAGGTTCGCAACATCACTAATTATGAGTGTAACTGTACCTATAAATGTAATTTTTATATGTTTTGTGCAACTTTTTAGTCAAGCGTAACAGTTAACACAAGATCTGAGGTTGCACTATCCCAACATGTGTTTAATTCAATTGTGCTCAATCGAATGCTTTTACTTTCAACTTGTAATACACGCACTACTTTCATCACACACAAAGAGATGCGATAAACCATTTATCGCTCACTAGAAACAGCGCGCCACTCGTAATCTAGCCCTTTGTCTGTATTTTTTAGCTCTTCTCACCTAACATTAGAATGTCAATTCGCTAAGCTTTTATAAGAACATCAAATTATTCAAATGAAATGATAAAAGTTAATAATGTAATAAATACTTATTTCTTTGCTGTAAATGTCAGTTAATATAGATTCAGATTAAAATTCAAAATTCATTGTTTAAAATATATATATATATATATATATATATATATTCATATATTATTCTAATTTCAAAGAGGTGCTACTGCAAAATATGTATGAAGGTAAATTGCTTTATTTTACTAATTATGCAATAATCAACACTGAATAGGCTTTGTTCAGTTAAATCAAGTCTTTTGGAAAATTGCAGTATAAAAGCTTTGTAGCTTGCAGTTTATGTTATTGTGTTGCAGATGAAAATAGTGTTGTGTGGGTGTCTGAAATATTTATCTTAGGCTTAGCTGCACAAGTTACACAATGCAAGCCAGTGAAGATTTAAACTATGTTAAATGTGGATTTTCAAATGTTAAATTAAAGGGAAATTAAACTCACAATTGAATACCCCCAAAAATGTATAATTATGCATAATAAAAATTAGTAGTGTATTTTCATTATTTATTCTGCACTCTTTTCCTGTAATTTAGCTCTGAAATTTGTCATTTTCCAACTGTCCACAGATGGCCTGCAGTTCAGGTTCTAACCCAACAACATCTTACCCAGTGATTGCTTGATATTTTTAACAGCTCAGTTACATCTGTTCTTAACTTGTCACAACAAAGGAGACAAGATAAACCTGCTCAAGAGGCTTTTTGAAAGGTATGTCACTGCATTGCAACTTAATTCACAATTTGCTAACAAAATTACAGTTTAAAGTACTTTTTAAATAATTATTTTGAATGCAGATATCTTACAACGCAGAGCTTAGTTGCAGAACATTAATATGCATATATGAATAAAATGACCTTTAATGCTTTTTTAATTGTGCTTTATTTTCATTTGTACTTTGCTGGCCTGGACATGTTTATCATTGGATGCTTTTGAAAACTCACTTATTTTTGTAATCAGCTTCCATAGTAGCTATTACTTTTTTACATTTATATTGCATTTATAATATTGTTGCATGATAATGCAATCATAGCCTAAGCTAAGAGTTTCCACAAAAAAATTATAATTAGGAAATGCTTATAACAAAACTAATATATATTTTATTTGTGTATAAACAAACTTTAAATGGACATAATACCCACATCCTAAATATTTGAAAGTGATGCAGCATAACTGTAAAAAGCTGGCAAGAAAATATCACCTGAACATATCTATGCAAAAAAGGAAGATATTTTACCTCAATATTTCTTCAGCTCACAAGAGTAATTGCTTTGTGATCCAGAGCTACTCTTTTCACTGCCTTCTGCATGATGAAAAAAAAAAAAAAACAGCCAACCAGTTTAATCAAGGCTGAGGTCTTACTTTGCTTTACTATGGTCTCATGGGATCTTACTGAATCTCATGAGATTTCATAGTAAACTTCCATGTGCATGAACATGAACATGCCAATTGCACGCTACCTTGCAAGTTGTAAGGGACTTATCCAGGGAGCTCTGGTCCAGTCCCTCCAGTTTTGGTGAACGCCAAGAGTAACTGCTGAAGCTTCCCTATTTGTACATTGAATATTGCATTTGTGTTCATTAATCTATCACAGACTTTGCAGGTGGTCTCTCCAATATATATCCTTCCACACAGACACTTTATAAGGTATATAGCCTATACTGTTTAACGTGTAAAATACCCTCTAATATCATATTTGTTACCTTTAAGAGGACGTAGAAAGTGCAGGCCTTCTTTAATCATTGAGTTGCAATTGCTGTGATTCAATCATGGGTTGCAGCCATTTCTCTTACAGGTCAAAAAACTCTGTTGTACCCTTTCACACTACCCACATCAGTATTTACTGGCGAAATGTGAAAGATGAATTAGTATATACTGATGTGTATAGTGTGAAAAGGGTACAACAGAGTTTTGTGACCTGTAAGAGGAATGGCTGCTACCCATGTTTGAATTGCAGTAATTGCAACTCAATGATCAAAGGCTTGCACTTTCTACATCTTACCACACAGGTAAAAAAGATGATATTAGAGGGTACATGTGAAACAGTATACGCTATATAGCTTATAAAGTGTCCATGTGGGAGTATATATATTGGAGAGAATAACCGCAAAGTCCGTGATAGGATTAATGAACACAAAAGCAATATTCAATGTAAGAATAGGAAGGCTCCAGTTTTCTCAAATTTTTCACAGTTTGGCCATAACTTCAGCCAGTTTTCACTTCATAAATTTTTTACCATATCCACACAGAGGGGCAATAGGGAGCTTTTGTTAAGAAGAAAAAAATCCTCCAGGATATATAAGTTAAATGCAATGCAACCTATAGGCCTGAATAAAGAGTTACATTTTTCTGTATTTTTGTGATCCCTTATAACTTTGCAGCTTTCCGCAAACCAGCTGTGCCTGCTGAGCCTATCTGGTATCCTGTGACAGTCTCACCAACAGTACCCACTGGGTATCCTGTGCCTGCAGAGACCCTGTGTCTACTTTCCTATTACCAGCTGCGCCTGCTGTACCTACCACTTATTTTGTGACATCTTCACCCATTACTGTTCAATTCAAGCACCAGTACCCATTGGACTTTAGTATTCTGCATTGGGCATATGCTCAAACTTGCTGTTTCTGTGATCCCGATTCCTCAATTTTAATTACCAACTGTTATTTGCTTATCAATCATGCCTCCTATATGATTAATGGGTGCAATGCAAAGGAAAATCCGTTCCTGCTACTTGTCTCTGAGCAACCCTGCTGCTCTGAGTAACACTTTTAAAGTGCCGCTATAGATTACCACAATGTATATAAGGCAAAATCCATAAAGTAACTGCTCACCTCATCTGGTTGGACACCCCAGCAGTGCATGCTTTTCCTCCCAATGTCAGCTCCAAGGGATTCTGCTTTCACTTCCCCTTCGCCCTTTGCACAGGCTTCAAGCTCTGGTCTCTTCGGCGTCCCATGTGATTACCACTATGTCACGTGCACTTTAGCAACTGATGTGAGTTCAACATCTTCTGTTCCTTGTAAACAAATGCGGCATAAGCACCAATGTGTTACCGGTCTTGGCAGCACTTGTCCCAGAGCTCTCACGGGCATGCACTATAAGCAAATAGTGCTCACAGTCAGCATACTCTATTATTGCTGAAGTAATAGAAAGTGAAAAAAACGGAGCTGCTTAAAATAAAAAAAATATTAGAACAATTAAATTGGCTCACATGTTAGCATAAAAACAGTACATACATGCCAGGCTCTTCTTACGCATTTTGTCTCTAGCAGCCTTATTCATAGACTAATCACCACTTCCACCTGTGGAGCTTACATACGCTCCCTCACATTCTTATTGGTTATTCTAGTGTCTATACCTAACACACTTATCTGGAGTTTAAAGAGACAGTGCCCATAGAAATCTACTCGTCATTTGTAACAGTATAACAATTTGACTTCAAAGCCATCAAACTTTTGCTTGATTTAACATACTTAATACATTGCTATCATTCAAGACTAAATTATTATTCATTACTTAGTTACATGATCTGTACCTTTATTTGAATGTCATTAGCTCAATATATATGATACCCCTGGTGTCTCCTATCTTATATATGTTATTAGTGATAATATTATTAAAATTCATAGTTCACTGAGATCAACTGCTTCATTTGTATATTCCTCAACATATTGTTATATCACCTAGCATAACTGAAATATATAATAAACTTACTATACAGTGTTGGATAAACTATTGCCAAACATTTATTATGTCTCCTTAAATATTCGTTTACTTCAGTCGACCTGTATTGAGGGAACAATCCAATATGGTGCCTTTTTAAACAATTCCTTAATACGATCACCCCCTCTTGGCTTTGCTTTAATTAGATCTATCACCATCCAAGAGAACAAATTTGTTTTTATGCTGATGTTCATAGACAAAATGTTTTGCTACACCAGTAACAGCATCCACATTTTTAATGTCCCTAAGATGTTCTCTGGTCCTTACTCTGGCTTCACGTGAGGTGCATTCTATGTGTTGCATCTCACAGCTTGTGCATGTGATCTACAATCGGTGCAGTACCTACACTCATATACCCTGTGTGTGTTATTAGATTGAAATATCTTAGTAACTTGTGTATAGTCACATGCCACACACCTACGGTACTACATGAATAAGGTTTGAGGGTAATTGCAACCCAAAAAAATTACCTTCACTTTAAATACATATTAGGTAGCCGGCGGTGTGTCATGTAAACAGAGTTATTGCCAGTGCAATGCAAGCCACCATCTGACCAGGCAAAACTGTTTAAACTGATGGCTTTACATTGAAGCATTGCTTGTTTATTTTTTAAAGTGAATAAACTTTTTGAATGAGGTGGTCTTGTACTGCCAGTACTAGAATAATAATTTTATTATTTACATAGAGATTTTCTGCCCAGCTAAAATTACAATAATTAGTACACATCCTTTGGATTGTAACAGATAAATAATAGCTATATTTACTGCAAACAAGAAATCCAAGGTAAGATCTGCAAATGTCAATTTCTGTAAGACCTTGTTAATAGGTGACTCCATTTTAAGAAATGTACAGATAGATGATGATAAAGGAGATTTGAGAGAGGTTAGATGTCTTCTAGGTTCTACCGCTCACAGAGATTTAAATTGTATTTCAAGAATTGTTAAGGCAGCTAGAAAAGACAGTGAGTTAGATGTTATTGTTCACCGAGGTACTAATGATCTGGCTAGAAATGATGTTTTTGCTGTGCAAAAGGAGTTTTTTAAACTAGGAAGTTGTTTAGATCATGTGGCTGCATCTGTGTCCTTTTCTGCTGTTTTACCTGTGTATGTACAGGAAGAAGGAAGAATGCAGCGTATTATAGAATTTATCTCTTGGTTAGAGAGGTGGTGTAGGGAGAGAAGATATGGTTTTCTTAGCCATCAAAGCCCCGTTTGGCTTGATAGTAGCTTGTATAAGAAGGATGGTTTGCATGTATTAGTAGCAATTTAAACTAATGAAGGGGGACAGAGTTAATATACCCATCTGTCCCCCAGAGCATGCCAAGACAGTCAACCAAATTTTAGATTCTTGATATTTAAGAAAAAAAAACATTACTTTTAGGAATAAGACTTTGAATAATGTAGGCAGGGGTTGTATTGACCATGCAAAAGGATTTGAGAATTCTAGAAATATTCTATGTGCAATGTGCACAAATGCTCGCAGTTTAGTAAGTAAATTACCTGCACTTACTGCAATAATGATTCAAGATAAATTGGATTTAGTAGCTATAACAGAGACATGGTACAATGACTCTCACGACTGGGAAACAGTCATACCTGGTTACATCTTGTTTAAAAAAATAGAGTAGGAGAAAAAGGGGGCGGAGTTGCTCTGTACATGAAAGACAATATTAAAGTAACTGAAATTGTAGAAAAGAAACTGAAGGCAAACAGGTGTTTAGAATAGGAGTAGTATATAGACCATCATTACAGGATGAAGCATCAGACAATTTATTAATTGATGAAATAGCCAAAATTACAATGAAGGGCAATGTTATTGTAGTGGGGGACTTTAATATGCCTGATGTAGACTGGGAAGTACCTGTTGCCAAATCAACTAGAAGTAAATATATCCGGGAATGTTTACAAGGGGAATCTCTTGAGCAACTAGTAAAAGAACCAACACGAAAAGGAAGTATATTAGATTTAGTACTTACAAACAGTGATATAGTATCTGAGATGTCTGTGGGTGAGAACTTAGGCTCTAGTGATCATCAGTCTGTATGGTTTAATATTCAGGCAAAGGTACTGAGCAACCATAGTAAAACAAAAGTCTTAGACTTTAGATCTACTGATTTTTCTTACATGGGCAGATACCTAGATGAATCTATAAAAGGGATGGCACAGATTACAGGAGTACAAGAACAGTGGGAATATTTTAAAAATGCTATTCTAGATGCAACTAAACACTGTATTAAGCTTGTTTGTAAAAGTAAAAGAAAAAGAAAACCAATATGGTTTTCAAGAGAAGTAGCACATGCAGTTAAGACAAAAAAGTCTATAAAAAATTAAAACTCACTGGCTCAGTAGAGGATAAAGAAAAATGGAGAATCCATTAAAAGATGACAAAGCAGTTAATCAGAAAGGCTAAAGCTGATGCAGAATAGAAAATAGCACAATCTGTAAAAAATGGTTACAAAACCTTCTTTAGATATATCAGTGAAAAGAGAAAAACTAACAGAGGGATAGTTAGACTCAAGAATGAGGATAGAGTAGTGTAAGAAGATAAACAAATAGCAAACTGTTTAAATGATTACTTTTGTTCAGTCTTTACAACAGATGGTAAAGATAGTGAAATGCTATTAAGGGATGTTACTGTAAATAATGTGAGTAGTACTTTTCTTTTTACAGAGGAAGAGGTTTCAAGGGCTTTATCAAAAATAAAAGTTAATAAGTCTGTGGGTCCAGATAATATTCATCCAAGGGTTTTAAGAGAACTTCGATCCGTAATAGCTACTTCATTAGCTGATTTATTTAATCAGTCACTTCTAACAGGAGTTGTTCCAAAAGACTGGAAAATTGCCAATGCAGTCCCTCTTCATAAAAAGGGTAGTAGGGAAGATTCTGCTAACTATAGGCCAGTCAGTTTGACCTCAATTGCAGGGAAATTAATGGAAACTCTTTTAAAGGAAAGACTTGTATCTTTCATTCAGACAAACAACTTAGAAGACAAAGGACAGCATGGTTTCACTGCTGGAAGATCATGCCTGACTAATATAATTGATTTCTTTGACCATGTAACTAAAATAATAGACCAGGGAGGAGCCGTAGATGTTGCATATCTAGACTTTAGCAAAGCATTTGACACCGTCCCACACAACAAACTTATTCACAAAATGTATCGCCTTGGAATAGATGCTAAGATTGTTAAGTGGGTAGAATGCTGGCTTAAAGATAGACAACAGATGGTTTCAATTAATGGAGTACATTCAAATAAGGCATCAGTTACTAGTGGTGTTCCCCAAGGGTCAGTTCTTGGGCCTGTTTTGTTTAACATGTTCATAAGTGATATTGGAAGTGGGCTTAAGGGGAAGGTTTGCTTGTTTGCTGATGATACAAAAATTTGTAACAGGGTAGATGTTCCAGGAGGAGTTGATCAAATGAACTGTGATATTAATAAACTAGAGGACTGGTCAAATAAATGGGATCTGAAATTTTATATTACCAAGAGCAAAATTATGCATATAGGATCCAAAAACCCAAAGGCCAATTATAGTCTCAATGATACATTACTGACTGTAATTAAAGAAGAAAGGGATTTGGGAATTATTATTTCAGATGATTTAAAATTTGGTACACAATGTCGCAGTGCAGCCAGCAAGGCCAGACAAATGCTTGGTTGCATTGGAAGAGGTTTTAGTAGCAGAAATAGCAAGGTTCTTATGCCACTTTACAGACCATTAGTTAGACCAAATCTGGAATACTGTGTACAGTTCTGGAGACCATATCTTCAGAAGGATATAAATAAACTAGAAGCTGTCCAAAGGAGGGCTACTAAAATGGTACATGGTCTAAAATATAAAAAGTACAAAGAAAGACTCTATGATCTAAATATGTATAGTTTAGAGGATAGAAGGGAAAGAGGTGACATGATAGAAACCTTCAAATATATGAAGGGACTTAATAAAATAGAAGCTGAAAGCATTTTTCACAAAAAAATAAATGCCAAAACAAGGGATCACAATCTAAAGTTAGATGGTAGCAGATTCAGGAGAAATTTAAGGAAGCATTTTTTTACAGAAAAGGTGGTGGATTCATGGAATGAACTTCCATTTGAGGTGGTAAACACAAAGACTGTAAAGGAATTTAAAAATGCCTGGGACATGCATAAGGCTATCCTAAGGAAAAAGTAACATGTAATATGTGTAGACTTGATGGGCCTTTTTGGTTCTTATCTACCGTCAAATTCTATGTTTCTATGTTTCTATGTATTCAATTAATCTACCTAGCAATGATAAAAGTCTAGGGTCTAAATGCTTTGCAGGTTACTATAGTGGTTCTGTGTTAGTGATGTGATATTGTTTAGTAGCAGAGTGATGTGTGGTTTACTGATGGAATATATTAGAAATATATTAGAAAGGCACCAGTATGATATCCCTTTAACCCTAACAGTGACTGTCCCAATGCTCTCCATTGCAATTAACCCTATTTGTGACTCTCCCCACCCCTAAGAAAACATTATTGTTCTGTGCTGTTAACCCCTCACCAAACTGAATGCTAAGCATTCGCCACGTCAAATAAAACTGTCTGCTTTGTTCTATTGCTCATCACCCAAATTAACTCTACCTTTAACCCCGCCATTACAAATAACCCAATGGCTGATACAACCCCTTCAACACCATTATCATTACTGCAGTTTCCCAATAACAACCCCCTTAAATTGACAGTATACTATGGATGGGCGAATGTGTTTATATTTGAATTCGAATGTTAGAATGAATGTTATTGTAGAAATTCTATTTACATACTAGAATGTTGATAAGAACGAATATTCTTAAAAATTTGATTTTCGAATGTTATTTACAGTTTTAGAATGTCACATTCGATTTCGAATGTCACATTCGAATTCGAATGTCACTTTCGAATTCGAATATTACATTTATAAAACACAATTATAAACTAGAAACACTATTTCGAATTTGAATGTCACATTCAAATCAAATATCACATTCAAATTTGAATATTACATTTATAAAACACAGTCAGCTAGATTTGGAGTTTTGTCGGTAACGACCCGAAAAACTAACGCCCGCATTTTACTGGCCGCACCATAAAAATAACTCTGGTATCGAGAGTCCACATAAAGGCTGCGTTAGGCTCCAAAAAAGGAGCGTAGAGCATTTTTAACGCAGCTTCAACTCTCGATACCAGAGTTGCTTACGGACGCGGCCAGCCTCAAAAACGTTCTCGTGCACGATTCTCCCATAGGAAACAATGGGGCTGTTTGAGCTGAAAAAAAACCTAACACCTGCAAAAAAGCCGCGTTCAGCTCCTAACGCAGCCCCATTGTTTGCTATGCGGTAACCCTTCCGACGTCTGCACTTAACACTCTAACATGTACCCCGAGTCTAAACACCCCTAACCTTACACTTATTAACCCCTAATCTGCCGCTCCGTAAACCGCCGCTACTTACATTATCCCTATGTACCCCTAATCTGCTGCCCTAACATCGCCAACCCCTATATTATATTTATTAACCCCTAATCTGCCCCCCACAACGTCGCCTCCACCTGCCTACACTTATTAACCCCTAATCTGCCGACCGGACCGCACCGCTATTATAATAAAGTTATTAACCCCTAATCCGCCTCACTAACCCTATCATAAATAGTATTAACCCCTAATCTGCCCTCCCTAACATCGCCAACACCTAACTTCAATTATTAACCCCTAATCTGCCGACCGAATCTCGCCGCTATTCTAATAAATGTATTAACCCCTAAAGCTAAGTCTAACCCTAATACTAACACCCCTCTAAGTTAAATATAATTTAAATCTAACGAAATTAATTAACTCTTATTAAATAAATTATTCCTATTTAAAGCTAAATACTTACCTGTAAAATAAATCCTAATATAGCTACAATATAAATTATAATTATATTATAGCTATTTTAGGATTTATATTTATTTTACAGGTAACTTTGTATTTATTTTAACCAGGTACAATAGCTATTAAATAGTTAAGAACTATTTAATAGCTAAAATAGTTAAAATAATTAAAAATTTACCTGTAAAAGAAATCCTAACCTAAGTTACAAATAAACCTAACACTAGACTATCAATAAATTAATTAAATAAACTACCTACAATTACCTACAATTAACCTAACACTACACTATCAATAAATTAATTAAATACAATTGCTACAAATAAATACAATTAAATAAACTAGCTAAAGTACAAAAAATAAAAAAGAACTAAGTTACAAAAAATAAAAAAATATCTACAAACATAAGAAAAATATTACAACAATTTTAAACTAATTACACCTACTCTAAGCCCCCTAATAAAACAACAAAGCCCCCCAAAATAAAAAATGCCCTACCCTATTCTAAATTACTAAAGTTAAAAGCTCTTTTACCTTACCAGCCCTGAACAGGGCCCTTTGCGGGGCATGCCCCAAGAAGTTCAGCTCTTTTGCCTGTAAAAAAAAAACATACAATACCCCCCCCCAACATTACAACCCACCACCCACATACCCCTAATCTAACCCAAACCCCCCTTAAATAAACCTAACACTAAGCCCCTGAAGATCATCCTACCTTGTCTTCACCTCACCAGGTATCACCGATCCGTCCTGGCTCCAAAATCTTCATCCAACCCAAGCGGGGGTTGGCGATCCATCATCCGGTGCCTGAAGAGGTCCAGAAGAGGCTCCAAAGTCTTCATCCTATCTGGGAAGAAGAGGCGATCCGGACCGGCAACCATCTTGATCCAAGCGGCATCTTCTATCTTCATCCGATGACGACCGGCTCCATCCTGAAGACCTCCACCGCGGACCCATCTTCTTCCGGCGACGTCCAACTGCAGAATGACGGTTCCTTTAAGGGATGTCATCCAAGATGGCGTCCCTCGAATTCCGATTGGCTGATAGGATTCTATCAGCCAATCGGAATTAAGTTAGGAATATTCTGATTGGCTGATGGAATCAGCCAATCAGAATCAAGTTCAATCCGATTGGCTAATCCAATCAGCCAATCAGATTGAGCTCGCATTCTATTGGCTGATCGGAACAGTCGGTCGGCGGTCGGCAGATTAGGGGTTAAAAAATTTTTATCGAGTGGCGGCGATGTGGGGGGACCTCGGTTTAGGGGTACATAGGTAGTTTATGGGTGTTAGTGTACTTTAGAGTACAGTAGTTAAGAGCTTTATGAACCGGCGTTAGCCCAGAAAGCTCTTAACTACTGACTTTTTTCCTGCGGCTGGAGTTTCGTCGTTAGATGTCTAACGCTCACTTCAGACACGACTCTAAATACCGGAGTTAGGAAGATCCCATTGAAAAGATAGGATACGCAATTGACGTAAGGGGATCTGCGGTATGGAAAATTTGCGGCTGAAAAGTGAGCGTTAGACCCTATTTTGAGTGACTCTAAATACCGGCGGTAGCCTAAAACCAGCGTTAGGAGCCTCTAACGCTGGTTTTCACGGCTACCGCCAAACTCCAAATCTAGGTCAGTATTAGACTAGAAATACTATTTCGAATTCGAATGCCACATTCGAATCGAATATCACATTCGAATCTAATATCACATTCGAATCGAATATCACATTCGAATCGAATATTACATTTATTAAACACAGTTGTAAACTAGAAATACTTATTTGTAATTTGAATACTTATTTAAAAAACACAGTATTAGACTAGAAATACTATTTTGAATTTGAATGTGACATTCGAATTCGAATGTCACATTCGAATTCGAATATTACATTTAAAACACAGTATTAGAATAGAAATACTATTTCAAATTCGAATTTGACATTCGAATGTAGCATTCGAATTCGAATATTACAGTTATTAAACACAGTTGTAGACTAGAAATACTATTTCGAATTTGAATGTCACATTCGAATTCGAATATTACATTTCAAAATTGAATGAATACATAGCTAAACATTCTATTATTCTAACAAATATTTTCAAATTTTATTGAAAAATTCGAAAACGAAAATAGAATGTTAGAATGTTATATAAACATTTGAAATTTGATTAAAACGAACAAATGTATAAAATTTCATTTTAAATTTCGAATTTTTAGAAACATTCGCCCATCCTTACACATCACCCCTTACAAATTAACCAACTACTCTCACTATTTTTGCGCATAAGGGCCCTTGGTGATATTATATTTCCAATGGTCACATTTCATCTAGAAACAAATCAACATCCACCTTCAACTACCCCTTTTAGGTGATCATCTGCCTGTAAAATGGGAAGTTTTCGATGTATGATATTACATATGTCTTGGTACTGGTTATTGCATGTAGTCACAAAAGTCCTCTCTTTTTTTTACACCTTTCAAGGCATGTGACTCTTTAGGCTTCAATAACTCCTCTCTTGGAATTTTTTTTAAAACTTCCTAATAGGCCTTTCTAATGGGTCCTATATGATTAAAGCTGCTTTAAAATGGGATGTGGCTACTGAATTTTGAGGCAAAATATCTTCATTTTTTACATAGAGATGTTCAGATGATATTTTCTAGTCAGATTTTACAGATATGCTGCATTACTTCCAAGTGCTTTAGCATTTGGGTATCGGCTCCCATCCTGTAACAATCCTGCAATATCGGGAAATTCCGGTGGGCGGCTCATCAAAATGGCAGCATGACAATGAAGCTCTCTGAAAACAATCTTTTTGCAGCCTTAATCTGATGCCATCCACGTCTCTCTTGACAATTTTCTGTGTCCGAGAACCTTTGTGGATAGAGGAACGAGCACCTTTCTCTCCCCCGGAAAGCATTAAAAAGATATAACTAAGGGACACAAACAACGGTGTCTTCTACCCCCCAGGATGGTCTCCCTTACCTAAGAATTAGTGGCTACCTTCCTACCACATTTAAATAATCTCATGAAGTCCTGCTAGGCGCTTCATGAAGCAATCCGATCCCTGCAGGGACCTCAGTTACCGCTAATTACTGCCCCTGCCCATGATAGGGAGGACTCTCTGTTGCCTAACTTACCTTGGCGCCATTTTCACTGGGACACAGTACGGCCGGACGGCGATGAATTGGGCCCGAGAGGTAACAAAGAGAGACCGTCTAACGCTAGTACACCTATTTTACTGGATGCCGACTCTGGCCGCAATCTGAGACAACCGCTGAAGGGAGAACTTGCAACAGCTCTTGCGGGGAGCGGTCAGACGGCTGTTCTGTGGGACAAAAGAAAATCGGCAGAACCGAACGCTGTTTGGACCTACACAGATCTGCTGAAGATCCTGGATTGCTATCCAACTTTGCATGCCTTATATTGGCCGCAGGGCAAAGTACCGCACAGAGATCCACAACAACTGGTGATCCAGTTGCAGCTCATACCTGATTTGGGTCCGTATATGGGCCTATTAACTTGCTGCACACCGACACCCATTACTCATCGAATCCTGCGGGTTCTATGTATTCTGACACTCTCACACTACTATGAACGCATGGGAGTCGGTTAGGCTATGAGAGGAATCCCACTTGCAGATGGCATTGAGCGGGGTGGGGGAGTTGGGTGCAACGGACCGCATTATGCTATTGATGCCCTTAAATATACAGTTGATTCCATACAAAAGAGACTGGCACTGGACAAGCCGTATAATAACAATCAGAACAGTGGGGATGGACATTGCTAGTTGGGATGACAGGTTTGATCCCAATTGTTGCAACGGATGGGTGTTTGTGTTGTAATTACTTATGTTATTTTATCTTTGTTTATGTACTTCCCACCTAGTTCACACTCAACTGTATTTCTCGGAAGGGAAAGGAAAAAGAAAAAAAAAAGGAAAAAGCTTATTTAAACTGCTGTGCAATTCTAACGCTATTTAATCTTTCTCAGTTTAAAATGCTCCCGATATATTACACGTAATATTGCAATGTGAGTCTACTTGCACTTAGATTACTATTTCTGGTAACAACGCTATTATGCCTGTTTTGTTCCCATGCGCTATGTATATACCTGGCAACACTAGCGACAGATTATTACTCTAACCCACAAAGATATGGGTATTTTAGATAGAGCCAGTTTGATTTCCATAATCTCACACAATGGGACTTTTTTGGGTCCTTGCAAGGTATTGGGATATTGTCCTGTCTCTCTCCCCTGGCATTTGTCTAGGTATGTATTGCACATTTAAAGGAACCCGATACCCAAATGCTAAAGCACTTGAAAGTAATGCAGCATATCTGTAAAATCTGACTATAAAATATCTTCCTTTTATTTATAGAGATGTTCAGATGATATTTTCTAGTCAGATTTTACAGATATGCTGCATTACTTTCAAGTGCTTTAGCATTTGGGTATCGGGTTCCTTTAAATGGGCAATACATACCTAGACAAATGCCAATATCTAAGCACCCCAACCATCCTAGATATTGCAGGATTGTTACAGGATGGGAGCTGTACCCCAATATCCATCCGACTATATTGTGGTTCCTGGGCTATGGTATAATTTGTCATGTAACTAACTAGTTTGACTAAATTGGACACGAAAAATTAATACAAACCCTCGAAAACTGAATTAAAATATTTCAATAAAAAATTAAAGAATTGCCAAGGGAATGAAGGTATTTTTAACACCTTCACATTGGGTGTATAAGAAACGTTTGTTATACCTTAAGCCTACACTGCTGAAGAGTTGTGCTTGAAATTAGGCACAAAAATAGACCACAGCAGCTTATTGGTGACTCTGACAAAAGCAAAAAACTACAAACAGAATTTCCATGGATTTTTTTGGTCAAACATGGAAAGTTCAATTTTTGTAAACATGTGCAGTATGTTGAAAAATATTTCAGCTATTATCAACTTCTACAGGATGGGGCTTTTTTCATAGATTCATTTTTAAATCAGGGGTCCTTTTTTAATTGGGGGCCATTTTCTAAATTTATCTAGGCTAGAAAAAAAAAAACATTGCAGTATCTGACTGTTACTGAATTACTCTAATGTTATTATTATCAGGTATTCATAAAGCGCCAGCAGGTTACGCTATACAAGCTATAGTAGAACATTACAGGGATGCATTACATACACAAACAAACAAGTACAGTATTTGGGTACATTACAGTTGTAGGGGCAATAATTGAGTTATACAAATGGAGAGGAATGCCCTGCCCTTGAGCACAATTAGTAGTAGTTCAATTTAAATACAAAGTGACCTACAGGTAGAAAGCCTCTCAAGCTTACAATCTAAAGGAGAGGGAATGGACACAAAAAGTAAGGAGAAGGGGAATATGTTTGATATAAGGCAGGGTAAACTGAGAGTGAGTGAAGTGTTTGGTGAGTAAATGAGGGTTGGAAAAGTGTAACAGAAAAACTGTCAGTACAGAGGCTGTGAGTGTGAAGTATTGTCTCTTTCCTGGTTCATTAGTGACAGCTGTACCTAATTGCTGTTAGGAGGTGTTTATATATTAAGGTAAACACCAGGGTGGGTGGTAGAGGGAGGATTGGAGAGTCAGGTTGCTTGCAGAGAGGCTGGAATACTGCTTGTTGGAGTGTAAGCTTTAAAGTTAGGTTGCTTGCAGAGAGGCTGGAATACTGCTTGTTGGAGTGTAAGCTTTAAAGTTAGGTTGCTTGTAGAGAGGCTGGAATACTGCTTGTTGGAGTGTAAGCTTTAAAGTTAGGTTGCTTGCAGAGAGGCTGGAATTACTGCTTGTTGGAGTGTAAGCTTTAAAGTTAGGTTGCTTGCAGAGAGGCTGGAATACTGCTTGTTGGAGTGTAAGCTGTGTGAGAGAGTTGGAAGTTAAAACTTCCTGTTGATAAGGTGTGGGTGTGGGTGTTGGGGGAGGTGTAGCTTAAAAAAGAAAAGAGAGGGAGAGAGGAATGTTAAAGGTTAAAACCAATTCCATATTAGCCCAACAGATATAAGAAAAAAAATGCACTCATTGTCTTGATTGGAGATAATATTCAGATGAATTACCTTTAAAGGACCAGTCAACACAGTAGATTGGCATAATCAACAAATACAAGATAACAAGACAATGCAATAGCACTTAGTCTGAACTTCAAATTAATAGTAGATTTTTTTCTGACAATTTTAGAAGTTATGTCTATTTCCACTCCCCCTGTACCATGTGACAACCATCAGCCAATCACAAATGCATACACGTACCATGTGACAGCCATCAGCCAATCACAAATGCAAATATGTATATGCTGTGAATTCTTGCACATGCTCAGTAGGAGCTGGTTACTCAAAAAGTTTAAATATAAAAAGACTGTGCACATTCTTGTTAATGGAAGTAAATTGTAAAGTTATTTAAAATTACATGCTCTATCTGAATAATGAAAGTTTAATTTTAACTTGAGTGTCCCTTTAAAGTTAGGTTGCTTGCAGAGAGGCTGGAATACTGCTTGTTGGAGTATAAGCTTTACAGCTAGGTTGCTTGAAAGCTTATTATTGAAAAATAGTTCAGTTTTCTTCCATAGCACCTAAAATTAGATCTTCAAGCATTAGACACAAACTAACATTGATTTGCTCTTTTTGATTGTTGGCTTGTTTTGCACCTGGGAGTCAGGGCTACTAAACTCTTGAAATAGGTCACATAGTGTAGTTGATGGTGTCCGGCTTAAATTGTCAGAATGTACTCACATGCTCAATTCGCACACTATTAAACACACAATATAGTTAGGCTGATATATGTATGTTTGAGCTATGCAGAACAAATGTACGTGTGGCAGATTTAGCTCCTAAACTGCACTTGAGGTTGCTACATTGTCTCTGACAACACAAAAGCATCTACAGATATACTCAGGTAGCATAGGGGAACAACACAAAAGCATCTACAGATATACTCAGGTAGCATAGGGGAGCCAGGAAGCTTTAGTAACTCACTACCTACAGATAAATGACAACTTAGTTCCCAGTGATCCCTCTAAGGCCAGTTGTGTGTGCAGCCCAGCAGTGAAACAGTTAATTAGGCAACCACACCCTGCAATTAGCAAACACTGCACAATGCAGACTGGTTCCCTTAGAGAGAACACTGTTAGTTCCTCATAAAAGAGCGCAGCAAGCCAGCATCTTTTGTAATTGCAAAATGTATGTGGAATGGTAGTATTTTTCTCATAAACACCAACACTGTTGGTTCAACCTGTGTGTTCTTCTAAACTTTTTCTTTAAGTTGCAGCTGCCTAAGGGCTATATTACAAGTGTAGTGCTAAATTATTTCACACCCGCAAAAGGGCGAATTTGCCTGTTTCCGGGCGCATGTTAATTAATCAGCCATTACAAGTGGCTGGTTATTGCTTCCGCAAGCTCTGGCTAATTGTATAAATAAGCCCCAAATGCCCCCAAAACACGGTGTAGTGTGTTTTATTATTTAATAAAATGATTGCACTAGGCAGTATTTTGGGGGTAAAGTTGGCTGGAAGGGGGTGTTAGAAAAAAGCGGCACTAAAAAGTGTCTTTACATTGCTGTTCTACAGGGACTGTGTGTTCCCTGTGAATATATTTGTAAATGCTTATATACATATATTTGTATATGTTAATATGTGTATATACACATATTAACACATACATATATATGTATATAGTCATATACATATATATTTAAATTTACTACCATCACTGCGCTACTTACCCTTTTCTCTGCACTTACAGTAGGTTCTGATGCTGACTCTAACGGCATCAGAACGAGGTTCCCGTTGGAACCTATGGAAGCGCGCTCTCGTGAGCACAATGCTTCCCAGCAATATGAACAATTGCTGGGACCATTTGTAATACCAGCGCACATTAGTGTGTGCTAGTATTACACAATGGATCACAAATATTGATTTAATTAAAGTTATATTTAGCGCTCCACTTGTAGTCTGGCCCTAAATGTTTTAATCTTACCCAAGAATTTCAATGTTTCATCCCTGCAATAAATTGTGTTACATGAAAAGGACATTTTTTTTTTTTATGAAGTTACATTTAGAGAAATAAGCAATATATGAATCAGGTTTTCCCTTTCTAGCAAACACTATGGAAAACTGCTCAAACCTGAATCCATAATCATTCTTTCTCTGGCTCAATTTCTCCTATAACGACTCCAATAATTAGATGCTATTTATTTTGTGAAGTATCAATAACATGAGTCAGGTTTTTCACAATATAAATTCATGGTACATGAGCTATTTACAATTTCATAGCTTTTTAATTCTATAATCTACTTTTATAAATCACCATTTCAATATTTTAAAGTATGTTTTAATTTGTTATTAAAATAAAAAACTAACGTGTTTAATAACGTGTAAAATCCTTAATATTAATCTTTAAAACTGAGAACATTTGCAAATAGAAATGGCTATGTCACTTGAAACATGAAACATTTTCAAGAGATCAAAGATGTTTAATTTGGAAACTCAAGACTTATTGGAAAAGCTAATGGAAACATGTTTGCCCATAGGTGTTTTATTTCAAATGCTAATAAGTATATATATTCACTGTGTGTTCTATATGTTTTTAAGACATTTTTATATGTTTCTTGTGTTAATTTGTTCTTCATCTTTACTAGCATATCTTTGATTAACATGGTCTTATATAATGTGCAACACTATCAATTTTTGGATGATGGATTCATTTTCGACTGGTATTTAAAACCTCTTTCCTTGAAGTTGTGTGAATAGCCTAAAAAAGCACAAATAAATGTCAATAAACAGTACAAGATATAGGGGCCGAATTATTAAGCACCGTATGGTGCCTAATACATCTGTTTCCGTGCGAGCCTTCAGGCTCGCCAGAAACAGCAGTTAAGAAGCAGCTGTCTTAAAACCGCTGCTCCTTAATCCGAAACAATCAGGTTGTTTGACACCCCCAGCTAGGGGGCAGCAGGGGGCAGCATTGCACATGCAGTTCACCAGAACTGCTTGTGCAATGCTAAATGCCAACATTCAATGCTAAATATCGGCATTCAACGATGTCTGTCAGACATAATCCACTGAGCGGATCATGTCGGACAGACATATGATAAATCAGCCCCAAGGTCTTTAACAAGCATGCATTCATAAGGTGACTTTTTTTAAAAGCAATAAATAAATGATTAAATAACTGACCCGGAAACATTGTTATGTAACTCAGTTAGTTTTTCAATTTCAATTTACAAATATTCATATGGATTGGAATGGCTTTGAAAGCAAAGCATACACATATCTCAGGTTATTCTACAGTGTTTTCATACTGCAATTCAGATGGGTTGGAATGGGGACCATGTTTTACAGCTTATTTGTTACATTATACACGTACTAGTCCTAAAGCCCATTCACACGGGCCATTTTTTGCAGTACAGCGGTCCCACCCCTTGCGCTCTCTCCCTCCCCCTCTCTTTTGCTCTCTCTCCCCCCTCTCTTTTGCTCTCTCTCCCCCCTCTCTTTTGCTCTCTCTCTCCCCCTCTCTTTTGAGCTTTCTCTCTCCCCCCTCTCTTTTGTGCTCTCTCTCCCCCCCTCTCTTTTGCGCTCTCTCTCCCCCCCTCTCTTTTGCGCTCTCTCTACCCCCTCTCTTTTGTGCTCTCTCCCCCCCCTCTCTTTTGCACTCTCTCTTCTCCCCTCTCTTTTGCGCTCTGTCCCCCCTCTCTTTTGTGCTCTTCCCCTCTCTCTTTTGTGCTCTTCCCCCCTCTCTTTTGCACTCTCTCCCCCCTCTTTTGCGCTCTCTCTCTCCCCCCTCTTTTGCACTCTCTCTCTTCCCCCATCTCTTTTGCGCTCTCTCTCCCCCCTCTCTTTTGTGCTATCTCCCCCCTCTCTTTTGCGCTCTCTCTCCCTCCTCTCTTTTGAGCTCTCTCTCCCCCCTCTCTTTTGCCCTCTCTCCCCCCTCTCTCTCCCCCTCTCTCCCCCCTCTCTCCCCCCCCTCTCTCTCTCCCCCCCTCTCTCTCCCCCTCTCTCTCTCTCCCCCCCCTCTCCCCCCTCTCTCTCTCCCCCCCCTCTCTCTCTCTCTCTCTCTCCCCTCTCTCTCTCTCTCCCCCCTCTCTCCCCCTCTCTCTCTCTCTCCCCCCCCCTCTCTCTCTCCCCCCTCTATCGCCCAACCACACCCCCTTCACACCTGGCCACGCCCAATTCATGGTCATTCATGCCCAGCCACCCCCAGCTCACACCCGGCCACGCCCACTTTTGCAGCAGATCAGCTAGGGACTCAAAGGCCAGGTGTGTTTGTCCTCGTGCTGTCTCTACTGCGCATGACAGCTTTGGACAAACACACTTGGCCTTTTATTATATAGGATATATTCCTTTTTCAATAGGCAATGTTGGTCTAAATGCTTTTATCAGCAGAAAATTTCTTTCATTCACACACATTCAGAAAATAAAAACAAGATACCCCATTGTGCTTATTGATCCAAAATAACATGAACTTTATTTAAACCATAGAAGTGAGAATACTATAACATTATTATACCTATAAAGATTTTAGGTAATGCTTGTATTCCTCTTTCTCTCTCTCTCTCTCTCTACATATATATATATATATATATATATATATATATATATATATATATATATATTATTTTTTTCCATATGTCTAATAATGTATTTGTTCTATGACTTTTTTTTTCTTTATGTGTTTTTTTCCCATTTTTTTATTATTCAACTAGGAGGCCTCAGTCTTTCTAAACTTAGCTATACATTATTACTTAAATGAAAGGTTGCTTTATAAATCCTCTTTAATTATATTGAATCTATTTTTCTTAGAATCATTTATTAAGTCATTGTAAGATAAATATCCTAAATCATTATTTACAGCTCTGCTTCTTTATCTTGATCTGTGAGATGCATAAGTAAAAAACAATATAGTTCAAAAGGGACTTTGCTCCCACTAATAAACACAATTTCATCTAACATTTATTTTACACTCACAGGCATGAGATTGAATTGGTGTAATTGTTTATCCTCTAGACCCACTGAAGAGCTATTCTGCTCTGTCATTTCTTTGACAACATCACAGCCTGTGACCTTTTGCATCCACAGAGGAACAAAAGAGTTCTATATCAATAACAATATTGGTATACCATGATAAAAATATGATCTTTGTGAAACATATTCTTTATCAACTTCATTAACTCTATACCAAATTAGATAGTCACAATACACTGTACATATGAGAAACTAAGCCTGAGAATTGAAATATTAAGCATCTCTCATTCAACCCTTCTGGTTGCCATGGAGATGGGAGTAGTACTTGTTTGAACTAGATGCTTGGAAATCAATAATACTCCATATCCTAGCTTTCTACTTCAGCATTAAATTAACCTCACATCAAAAAAGACAACTAACACATATCATAGATTTCTTTAAGAAATAACAATGTATACATTTTTTAACTTAAGCTGTACTTAAAACATGTCTAGAATAATATTTACTTGATATAAATTAAATACATTCTAATCAAGTATTTAGTACAAGTATTAGTTTGATTTTGTACCCAAGCTCATGAATTCAGTACAATAGAAGGTGAATCCATCAAAATAATCAGTAAATAGAGTGTTACAATGATTTTATGATTATATCTTATTATAGCAAATAATATGTTTGCTATTCAGCTAGTCCTTATAATGAAGAAAAAAAGCCAAAGGTCAGGGTTAGATGCTAAATTGTGCAAAGGGTTCTCTCCTCTGCAATAATTATTCATACAAACAAGAATTATCTGGTTTACATAACATGAATCTCTAAGTATAGCTGATGAAACATTGCTGCTGGCAACTACTGCCGTGAATGCAAAAAGATTAAAAAGTCCCACAAGAATTAACTGTTGTTAACAACAGATCTGCTGTTGCCAATTAGAAACCATGTCTTCTGGCAAAAAGAAATACCCAGATTAGGTAAAAAGACAGCAGACTCTCTTTTTTTTCTATTTTTCACAGAACCACACGGTGAACGAGAAAATGATGACTTATAAGGAAGTCAGATAACCTTATTTAGGCATTGTTGCACTCAGACTGGTACACACTTCCTGCTATAACCAGTTTGAACTGGAATTCACAATGAACTGCATATTGCTTAAATTTATCAAATTTCTGTTGATTACAAAATGGCATTTCCTTGATTTAATATTTCTTTTGTTTCTTTATCTGGTAGAGCTTTCTCCCCCCCCCCCCCCCTTGTTTCTGTAGCCATCATTAAGCACTGCAAAATAAAATAAAACAAATTTAAAAAAAAGGGGGGGGGGAAGCCTCATATGTTTTGTACATTTACATATTTTTTAAGTGGTGCTTTCATTGGAATATGGTACATCTCTTCAAAGCCACTGCCCTCACATGTAAGAGACACTAGTCATTTCTATAAAATAGATTTCATTACATCAGATGATATTTAAAAAAAACACAACACAAATATTGTATGTGCCATTTCAGTTAATGTGATTGAAGAGCAGTGGTGACCTCTTCTGGCTAAAAAGCTTATACATATGTACACTAGCAAGAATTGAGAAAATATGTTTTAACCCAGTTGTGTGCCTTGAGATTGAAACCCAGTTAAGAAAATTATTGATTTATATGTGTGTGTGTGTGTGTATATATATATATATATATATATATGTGTGTGTGTGTGTGTGTGTATATATATATATGTGTGTGTGTGTGTGTGTGTGTGTGTGTGTATATATGTGTGTGTGTGTATATATATATATTTTTATAAATGTGTAAATAGAATACAAAGCGCAGCACTTCCGATACAAATATTTGTAAAAATTATTAAAGAAAAAATTATTTAATTCTGAAAATTAACGAACGTACCCATTATATTGCATACCCTGAGTACCCTAAAATAAAAACAAAAAAAGAGACTGGTTGTCCTCAGTCACATTAAAAAATACAGCGCATTGAGTGTAGATACAGCTAACTAGTCACATGGAGACCGGAACAACGTGTGTTAATTCTTGATCTCAGACATCATCTATGGTAAGATCGTTCTATTTGATGGTGGCTGTTGGGATGTTATATGCTCACGGGGGTGTGGTGGGTTGTGTCCCTCAAGAGCCAAAGATGAGGATACCCCTGATGTGCTCATAGACTCGGTTGTACCTATTTATACTATACTGGTGCCCACATATGGGATCTATGGATTAACGGTGGGCGTAGTCCCTTAAGAGCCGTGTCGCTTATTAACAGAAGCCTCACTTCACAACACTGCTTACTTATGTTTTGATGGACACTGTTATTAAAGGGACAGTCTAGTCAAAATTAAACTTTCATGATTCAGATAGGGCATGCAATTTTAAACAACTTTCCAATTTACCTCTATTATCTAATTTGCTCAATTCTTTAGATATCCTTTGTTGAAGAAATAGCAATGCACATGTGTGAGCCAATCACACAAGGCCTCTATGTGCAGCAACCAATCAGCAGCTACTGAGCATATCTAGATATGCTTTTCAGCAAGTGATATCAACAGAATGAAGCAAATGAGATAATAGAAGTAAATGAGAAAGTTGTTTAAAATGACATGCTCTTTCTAAATCACGAAAGAAAAAAATTGGGTTTCATGTTCCTTTAAGTTGCGTAGAGAATATCTATGAATGGTCCGTGTGTGGTTCACTGAATCTGAATGACTCTTCATTACATAATTGTGGACATAGAATTTATATATTTACTTACATGTGGCTCATTTAGCTATACATTGTCTTTACCTTTGGTACATTGTTATTGCTAAGTCAGTTTGCAATTCCTAGGCTGAACACTGTATTTTTTTTAATGTGGCTGGGGATCCCCAGTCTCTTTTTTTGTTTTCATTTTAGGGTACTCAGGGTGTGATATACTTTTTCATATGTTTTGGAATATTTAATGAAATTGATACTTTGCTATATAGAGTGCAGGGACGTAGTATTTTGTATGTGTGTGTATGCATTGGAGCCCTTTGGAGCCCTTTGCAGTCAAATAACTGAAAACATGAAAAATATATTTTTTTCAATAGATATATTTAATAATGGTTTTAACTATGTATTAAATGTAAATATTTCACATTCCAATGTTCCTCACATAGGGGAGTATGTTCTAAGTCAAAACCTCCAACGACACCGCTCCAAGTTCAGATACCAGTCTCCTTCCAAAAAGGTGTGCTTGGGATAGGTACCATTACGACACTATAGCGTGGTGCAAGCCAGCGGCCGAGCCAGCCGCAAAATGCCAAATAGAAAAAAGAAAAAGGCAGCACTCCAGGTGAATAAAAAAATAAATCCAATACTTTATTGCATGATCAAGTTAAAAAATACACCAATCCTGGAGGACAGAAAATGATACTTACGTGTTTCATGCCTGTCAGCACTTAATCATAGGATATTTAGAGTATTCACCTCCTTCCCTTTTTGATGGAGCTGCAGCCAATCAGCAACACTTATGCTGATTTTTAAAAAAAAAAAACGCAACCACCAGAAAGGGAATACATTGTTAAAATAAAAATATCAATTAAAAAATGCAACAATATTGTTGCTATCTGAATAAACAACACTCCGTTAGATATTATAAACAAATTCTACATCCAATGCATATGCAGTGCAATGAAATAACCAATTCATATTTAGACAGAAATTATATATGTACGGTCATACATTGTACATTCACAAATGTTCAGCAAACTGTCCTTGTAGTATAGAAAAAAGAAATGAAAGATAATAAGAGATTATACAATAACCCAATATCCAGATTGCAGATAGTTTTCAAACTTGTAAACGTAGTTCATGTACACATGATATGGGATCAAATGACAAAACTCTCAACTTGCTTCATAAACATCCCGATCCACTTAAAACATGTGCACACACACAATTAATGTATTTACCAATGTAACATCATAGCAAATCATCCTTTACAAAAAGAAACAAAGACTTGCTATTTCATCAATAAAAATAGAGATAAATACCCTATGTTAAGATTTACGATTAATCACAATTCATACCCAGGTCCATACTCATACAGAAATGTAATTCATTATATCATTAGGCAAAACACATATGTGTATATAGCTAGAATAAATACACCATCATACTTAAAGTGAAGGTAAAGTTACCTAATTGATGATCCGGAATAACATTCTTTGTCCCAAATAAATAAGACTTTCATTCATCAATTTTTTCGAAATTTTCTCTAAATTAAGTTATAGCCGTAAGCAAACTATTTCATAAGCTTAGCCAATTCAACCCGTTTTTTTTTTCTTTATTTTTTCCTGGGTCACGTTCTGAAACCATCCAATTGAAATTCTGGCCGTTAGGCGGCCGTCAAACTACGTCACAAGACTCCTTTTTAAAATGCCTGATCGCATGCGCAGTAGCGTGAGAATTAGCCGATTTGCGCATGCGCTTTAGAGACGATCCTCGAGAACGCGCTTTAGAGATCCGTGCAAACCGTAAGCAATTATATATAGATAAAAACTGTCAAAATATTTAAAGAATAGTAAAATAAAGTTAGCGATTAGCTTCTTCTACTATTAATTGATGCAATAACGTCTTCCAAGTAAGAACAATTTACCTTCACTTTAATATTAGAGTGATCTTTAAAAACTACTCTACAAAACAATGTATATATCCAATATAGTTCCTTTTTCATCAGGATTTTACTTTTTTTTTCCTCCCCTAGGTGGTGATGTTGCAGTATCCAAAATCTTAACTCCTATTTTTGGTTTGATGGTAAAATGTATGCTGTTAAGATGTCTGTCTACACTAGAGTCTTTATTGTAATTTTTGATGTCTCTTTTGTGTTCTCCAACCCTAGACCTGAGACTACGTGTCGTTTGACCTACATACTGTTCCTGGCAGATTTTGCATTCTAGAAGATATACAACATATTCTGTACCACAATTGCCATAATGCTTTATTTGGTACTCTTTGCTAGTAACCGTAATGCTGAATGTTTCTCCCTTCATAACAAAATTACAGGTACAGCAAGCTCTAGTACCACATTTGAAAGTGCCTATCTTTCTCAAACCAATTTTCAGTTGGATTATTAGTATTACGAACTACTAGACTTGGTGAGAGTTTGATAGCAAAAGTGGGCGGTTTTTTAGAAACATTTTGATGTGGTTTAAAATTGAAGCTAAAATGTCATCACCCCTAAGTACCGGTAAATTACTTCTTAAAATATCACAAATTTCTTTAAACTGTACCGAATATTCTATAGAAAAAAAACAACATATTTGATGTGGTTTAAAATTGAAGCTAAAATGTCATCACCCCTAAGTACCGGTAAATTACTTCTTAAAATATCACAAATTTCTTTAAACTGTACCGAATATTCTGTAGAAAAAAAAAAAAATGTTTTTTCCCATATGTATCTGTATATATTTATACATAATTGTGCAAAAGACGTAGGCCACCATTACATTTGTTGTTTTAGCAATGGCATAATGACTTTAAATTATTTTTCTGTCTCTTTATTAGCATACAATCAGAAAATACAGGATATTTGTATGCAGTAGAACCTGGCTCTCATAAAACTAAATGGAATAGAACCCTAATTAATGTCATTGCTAACAGCTGTATTTGTCCTAGTATTTCATGTCAAAATGACTGCTGTGAAAAGGTCTATTACACCAGGTTTGTGGAAGACATAATTGAACATTACATACACATGTGGTATGAGTTTAATTTTTTTGGAAGCTTGCTAATAAGACCAACTTTCAATCACATCATTCCACAGAATTTGACAGACATAAAATCATACTTCTGTATCAGCAAGGGCATTCTCAAAGGAAAATCAGCAAACAAACTGAATACTCAAGATGTGGTATTCAAGCTATTATAAAGAAATCTGAAGAATCAAGAGAGGTCAAGGACAAAAAATGGCATGGAAGGCCAAGAAAACTTTCAAAATCTGATGAAAAGAGTTTCTTCTTTGAAAGTCTGTAAGAAGTTCAGCAAGGACCTGGCTCAGCATCTGGCAGCTTCATCGGGATGCCAAGTTGACCCTTCTACAGTCCGAAAAATCTTGATCAGGAATGGTCTATGTGGAAGGGTAGCAGCCAAGAAACCACTTTTTTTTAGAAGGGGAACAGGGTGAAAAGGCTAAGATATGCTAAAGCTCACAAAGATTGGAATGAATATCAATGCAAAAGAGTATTATGGAGTGACAAATACAAGTTTGAAATATTTGGGTCTAATTATCGACAATATGTGAAAAGAAGAGTTGGAGAGAGATGGAAGAATGAATGAGTGCTTGCAGCCTTCAGTGAAACATGGTGGAGGGTCTGTCCTGGCTTGGGGCTGCATTTCTGCCAGTGGTGTTGGCAATACTGAATGCTGAAAAGTACAGACAGGTTTTAATTAATCATGCCATTCCTTCTGGAAAGCGCCTGATTGGGAATGGTTTTATTTGTCAGCAATCCTATGCTAATGCAGTGAAATTGTGTTTGGAGAGAAAAACAGCTGATAAAACACTGACAGTCAGGGAATGGTCTCCACAGAATCCAGACCTAAATATTATAGAGGCAGTATGGAATCACCTGGACAGAGAAAGAGAACCTAAATCTAAAGAACTCTGGGAAGTGCAGAAAGAAGCCTGGTATAATATACCAGAAGATTACATCAGAAAACTTATATATATATATATATATATATATATATATATATATATATATATATATATATATATATATATATATATATATATATATATATATATATATAAAAGCAATGTATAAAAATAAAGGGACGTCTACCTATGTAATGGGTTTCACCCAAGAAGATCACTTCAGTTTGTGTAAAACATGAAAAAAGTCTTGAGCACTAGAGGATAACACTATGGGGCATATTTATCAATGTGCGAGCGGACTTGATACGAAGTAGCGTATCATGTCTGCCGCACATCGATAAATGCTGACAGCATACGCTGTCGGCATTTATCATTGCACCAACCGTTCTTGTGAACTGCTGGTGCAATGCCACCCCCTGCAGATTCGCGGCCAATCATTGGCCGCTAGCAGGAGGTTTAAATCAACTCGATCATATTTGATTGGGTTGATTTCTGTCCATGGCCTCAGAGCAGGCGGACAACATAACTTCTGTTTCCGGTGAGCCTGCTATGGAGATTGATAAATATGCCCCTATGTCTGGCAGTTAGTCTGTGTACAGTGTACACTTTCCTGAAGCACAGTGCACTTCCACAGAGAAATCCAGCCTGTGTGGCAAAGTATTAGAACTGCTCACAGTACCTTTATCCGCACCCTGTCTTCGCCTAATACAGACTTAGTTGGGGTAGTTGGGGGTGCCTCTATGACCGTTACTTACGGCAAGCGATGCACTCTCCATCTCCACATGGTTCCTTGTTTTGTGTTCTAACAGCTGGTTGCGGTCCCGGTCACGTGACCTATTATTGCAGTTCTGATTAGCTGTTGCGCTGTGCAATTGAAGAGATGTTTTTGGAATATTGACAGTTCTATTCTATCTGTATATTGCAATATCACATAGGCACCAAACAGATCGTCAACGCGTTTCGCCCGTATCTCAAGGCTTTAGCAAGACTTTATCAAGCTGTCTGGACAATAGGTAGAGCTGTAATAAATAGTTTTAAAAGCAAGTGCAGTTTTTCTATTGTTTCCTACTTTCTTTATGACCCTCAGACACTGTTATAGCTTTGTTTTTCAACTTGATATAGTGCCTGCCTATACCTAAACCACAAATGTTAAATGATGCCCTGATTCAGTTTGAAACCTTCTTTAAAATTATTTCAGCATGCATAACAACAAAATAAACAGAAAAAAATTAAACTATAACATCATATTTACAGGTCCTGAAACTACATGTGTAATTGTTCAATATGTTGTAGTATATATTTCAATGTACATAATATTAATTCAAAGGTGTGCATGAAACAGCTCACAGCATAGCAAACCACAGTTCCAATTGGGACATTGTTCTAGAAATACTTAAAGGGACACTCAGGTTAAATTAAATTTTCATGATTCAGATATAGCATGTGATTTTAAACAACTTTCCAATTTACTTCCATTAAAAAAAATGTGCACAGTCTTTTATATTTACAATTTTTGAGTCACCAGATCCTACTGAGCATGTGCAAGAATTCACAGACTATACGTATATGCATTTGTGATTGGCTGATTGCTATCACATGATACAAGGGGAGTGGAAATATACATTACTTTGAAATTTGTTATAAAAAAATCTACTACTTATTTGAAGTTCAGACTAAGTGCTATTGCATTGTCTTGTTATCTTGCGTTTGTTGATTATGCAAATCTAATGCGTTGACTGGTCCTTTAAACATTTTACAGACAAACACACACAATTATATATAGGCTGAAGGTATTCTAATTTGGGAGAGATGGTGGGGGTTAATCTCAGCAGTTTCTGTTTATGTCACTGATTCTTATTTATCTGTTATTAATACTACATAAATGGCTATCAAACTGCTGCAGGTGACACTTTCACAGCCCTTCTGTTCTTTTTTATTTAGGATTAGTGTTTAATTTTTTTTATTTGTAAACACTTTTTGCTTAACCCCTTCCCACCATTAGAACGTTCCATGCCGTCCTAACTGTGCTGGGGTTTAGCGCCGTTAAGATGGTATGGGATGGCCTAGCTGTTTGGCTGTCCCGAAGCCATAGCCGGTTCCTAGATGGGATCGCTAGCTGCAGGGTGTGCCTAGTATCATAGGTACTCCCCCAACCAGATCCCATCATTGAAATCACATGTTCGCATGAACAATCGCTTGATTTCAATTTTTACAAATTTCTGATGTAAACAAATAAGTTCCCACAGGAAAGGGTTAAAAGGAGAAGCTGGGTATGAAAAACAAAAACACCCACAGCCCATGTAGTAACATTTTTCTTAAAGGGACATTAATCTGCTTAGTGCATTTACAGTAGCATGGTTACTACTCTCCATGCTATTGTTTTCCCTCCTGCACCTGCAGCTCTCATTGAAGCCAATTATTATTTATTTTAACTCATTACAGAATCCAGTTAGTAAAGTTCATTTTATACTGGGCACCACAATCTTGTGGACTGTGTATTGTTGCATCCTCTGATAGGACCAGTGCACTTTCACAGATCTGCTTTATACAGCTGCACCTTTTACTTCAGTTTAGCTCACATAATAAAGAATTCTTATATTTTTGCATTTTTTTGCACAGTTTAAAAGTGAAATAACAAATATAAGCCTCAAAATTGCAGAGCTTAACTAACATGCAGCTAGATTACGAGTTTTGAGCGCTATAGGGAAATTAACGAACACAACAAAAGTGCCGTTATTTAATCCCCTATAGCGCTGCCATTACAAGTTTAAAAAAAACAGGCTTATGCGTGCGTTATGGGGTTTTTAAGCTCCATACCGCACCAAAAACAAGCGCTGATTGGACGTCAATGGGGAGAGCCGGCAAATAAAAAGTCTAACACCTGCGATCGTGGAAACAAAAGCTTCGTAACCCAGCCCCATTGATGTCTATGTGAAAAATAAAAATACAGTTTAAACCTAACACCCTAACATAAATTAAAAGTGAAAAAGAGGGCGCCACATAGCGTGATACTGTTGTTACAGGCTCAGAAGACAAAGTATTCAAAAAGGCTTACCGAAAAGCTCTGCACCGTTCTGTGACCGGTGCTATCAGGCAGACTAACACTCTCAGTGGTTAGCACACTGGGTGGCCTCAGGTGTAATGGAGACAGGTGGATCTCAGCGTTGCTTGATTGAAGTAACTCCACGTCTGTGCAGCACGTATATTACAGACTCCAGTGGGTATTGGAATAAAACACCTCTCCAGGTTAGATTAATGAGAATATGAGACAACTTCCGTATGATAAAGTTAAAATCTTTAATCCATACAAGATTTGCTACTCGTTTCTAGACCTATGGTCTTTTCCTCAGGCATAAAAACAATGGATACATTTATGAACAAATTGAAACCTTAAATACAGGTAAATTTAGAAACGGAAGTTGTCATAGTTTAAAAAAAGAGTCCAATCGTGACAAAGTAGACCTTGTGGATTTAATCAGCATTAATTGTGAACTAATCGTTATGGTCAATGTGTGTCAAAATATCGCTAAGATGTTTCTAAGCTATATGAAGTGTCTGTCACAGATTTTCTTGGGATATTTGATACTGGATATATAAAATATAAAATAATAACTGCAGTTGCTTCTAGCAGTTGTAAGTATGTAGGAGTTAATAGATGTATAAAATATATTTATATATGAAATGTTTATTCGAAAAAGACATGTGATGTTGTTTGAAGCTATTATGAATAAATAAAATGATGTAAAATATAATATAAATTTAAAGAGAACTGAATCTGATTAAAAATAGGAATACAATTTATACGAGAATTTAACTAAAATTACTAATAAAATTCTGAACCTCACGGCTGTAGAAATGGATAAACCGAAGTTTTTAATATATGGCTTTTATAGAACCATCATGTGTCTCATTAGATTGCTTGTGATTTTTATATATTAAAATCGGCGTTCATTGTCTGATTTGTCGGGTAGATTTATGAAAAGGTGATATTGATATGTGTGTTCCTAAAACAGAGAATGATCTTGTGTGTGATATATTAAATCCAATCTGACAGATTGGCTAAAATGTCAAATAAATACAATTTATTTTGTGTTCCATTTAACATTGTATTGTTTATATAAAAAAAATTGTATTATATATATATAAACTATCTCAAAATGTATAATATATATATATATATATATATATATATATATATATATATATATATATATATATATATATATATATATATATATATATATATATATGTGTAAATATGGCCAATAGAAAATTATCTTCAATATTTGTGTGAAATTGATTCATCGATGAATTTTTGTTCTTAATGACAAATAAATCAAGTTATTGCTTGGAAATGTATTGTGGTTAAGTGTAGATAGTTATGCATGATGTATCATGTAAATTTAAAGACAAATTAGAATATGGTAACCTGTAGTGTGAACATTTGTTATATTGGTTCCCAGTTTGGACCAACGATCAAATGGGCACCTAAAGAGTATTTGTGTGCCTTATTATAAGTAGAATATATGTGTTTACCAATCCATCTGTTATGCAGTATAAATCGCTAAGCAGTGAATGTTTCATTGTACTATTAAAAATATTTGCCATTCTGTATATTATAAACAGATGCCTGCTAACAGAATATAAAGAGTGTTATAATAGGCTTGGGTAGGTCTAAACTTGTAAGGCTAATATGATTCTCAAAAAAGAGCACACCAAGACATATGAAAATATCATTTTGGTCTAATATGTAATATGAAATAAACCTGATTGATATATCACTAGTCATCATGTTGGTTAATAACAGCTGGAAATATGGGAATCTCAATTTTTGTCCTAATATGTAATATGAGATAAACCAAATTGATATGTCACTAATCGTTATGGTTATCATATTGATTCATAACATATTAATTGATCTGAATCTAAAAAAGAATTTGAATGTTATTGATAGTCTTTGATCTAACAGTTATGAATGTCATATTATTTAGTGTCTTTATTAATGTATCTGGATATTAATTGAATGCTGCTAAGTCTAGGTTAGCATTTAAACCTTCGGGAAATAGTGTTTTTAACTTAAAAATCCAGAAGGTTTCTTGTTGTCTGAGTTTAGTGGTTCTGTTATAATCTGCTGACCTAGGAATAAAATCTATGGGAATAAATTTGAAAATATGAGGGTTGCCTTGGTGTTTGGCTAAACAATGGGTTGGAACACTGTGTTTGATTTTCATTTTCTTACAATTTTTACAGTTACGAAAGTGTTCCCCCCACCTTGTTTTGACCTT
The DNA here is from genome assembly GCF_027579735.1 of Bombina bombina. Classification (NCBI taxonomy): domain Eukaryota; kingdom Metazoa; phylum Chordata; class Amphibia; order Anura; family Bombinatoridae; genus Bombina; species Bombina bombina. The sequence continues at coordinate 741,152,917 of NC_069501.1, read as the reverse complement.
CCTGGAGGTGCGGCCTATGTATTGTAGGCCGCAAATACATTCTAACAGGTAAACGACAAAAGAAGTGTTGCAATTGTAAAATCCCTGAATGGGATATATGTCTCCGGTGGTATGAGACTTGAAAGTTTTGGTGCCATGTTTAATGTATTGACAAGACTTGCAACCAGTTTTTCCACATTTGTAAACTCCCTGTAACCCAAAGATGCCCCTCTTAGATTTTGTAATGATCTTGGATTGTTGTTGGGTATGTTTGACAATTTTGCTAGGTGCTAATCTGCTTCTCAGGGTTGGAGCTCTCCTGTAAACTATCTTTGGTCTATCCTGTACAATATTTCTCAAAATGGGATCCCTTTGCATAACATGCCAATGTTTGTGTATAATCTGATTTATTTTTTGGAAATGATTATTGTATTGAGTGATAAACATGATATTTCCCTGATCTATTGGCGTGTTAATTGGTTGATTCATTTTATTGTTATTATTATTGGATAGTATCTCATTCCTGTCTAATCTTTTTGTTCTAGTAAGTGCATTATCTAAAATATGAGCCGTATAGTTTCTTTCTATAAATCTATTGTATATAATCTGACTTTGTTCAAGAAAAGTGTTATAATCTGAACAATTCCTCCTGATACGTCTGAACTGACTATACGGTACATTGTTAATCCAACTCCTATGGTGATTGCTATGGTATTCCAAATAGCTGTTGCTATCCACATCTTTGAAAAAGGTTTTAGACATATTGGTCTGGTTGGGCCCCCAACTGAGTGCCAGATCCAAATAATCTATTGATTCAGATTGTATATTGGCTGTGAATGTGATACCCATGTTGTTGTTATTGAGTCGTGTAATGAATGATTCAGCTGACTCTAAATTACTGTCCCAAATGAATATAAGGTCATCTATATAACGGCCATAGAATACCAGGTTCTCCCCAAGATTCGCATGGTAAATATATACCTCCTCAAATAATCCCATAAAGAGATTAGCAAAATTTGGGGCGAACCTGGTACCCATGGCCGTTCCCCTAGTCTGCAAATAAAAACGATCTAAATATAAAAAATAATTGTGTTGCAAAATATACTTAATGCATTCTAAGATGTATGCTACTTGTTCTTTGGGTAAATAAGGGTCTTGTTCTAAAAAATGGGAAATTGCCGTCAATCCTAGATCGTGGGTGATATTTGAATAAAGGGAGCTAACGTCACAGGTGATCCAAAATTTATTTTTGTTTGTGAGAGTGAGATTTTGTAATAATTGTAAAAGATGGGTGCTGTCCCTAATATAAGACAGAAGGGTGGTTCCGAATTTCTGTAAAAATTGGTCGATGTAAAATGATAAATTGTATGTCAGGTTGCCTATCCCAGCTATGATAGGACGTCCGGGAGGGTTCTTTTTATCCTTATGGATTTTTGGAAGATGGTAGTAATGAGTTATACTCGGATTGTCTGTTCTAAGGAATTCTCGTTCTTCTTTATTTAATATACCCTGTAATGAACCCTTGCCTATTAATTTCTGATATGATAGTTTGAATAGGGGGGTCGGATCTCTGGATAAAATTTGATAGTAATTAGTGTCTCCTAGAATTCTCTCTGCATCTTTGGTGTAATCTTTATAATCCTGGATAATAATCCCCCCTCCCTTATCCGCGTCGCGGATAACAATGTTTGGATTGTTCTGTAAACTGTGCAAAGCTTTTTTATGTCTTTGAAAGGAATAGTTTGTCCTTTTCGCTGTTGTTTCTAATAATTTTTCAAAGTCCTCTAAAACCATGTTTTGGTATAGTTCTATGTATTTATTATTGATATTGATTGGATTGAAGTTAGATTTATTTTTAACATTAGTATGTATATATCCTTCAAATAAATTATCGGTTATGTCTTCAATGTTAGCTGTGACACATGGTATTGAGTTATCAGAAGGCATGTTATCAGTTATTATTATCTGCGAGTTTGTGTTAAGTAATTGATCTCTGCTTAATTTTTTGTTTGCAAAATATTTTTGTAGCGATAACTTGCGTGTAAAATTATTCACATCAACAAATAAATTGAAGATGTTTGGTGGACAAAAAGACAGGCCTTTTTTCAATACTCTTTTTTCCTCTATAGTTAGTGTATATGATGATAAATTAAATAATCCCTGATTTAGTCTGGATAATTCCGCTTTCTTGGCGGTAAGGCCTCTGCCCCTCCTGCCTCGTTTTCTGATATATGAGGTATTTTTGCCGACCTTATTGGCAAGTTTTCCATTCTTGTGTTGGGGCCTATCCCTAAAAAAGGAGGCGGTGGGTTACTGCTAGTGCTGGGACTCTCACCATCTAATATCATTAGGAGTGGACTAAATCTGTTATTGTGTTCATATTGTTCAAGGTGTGTTATTGGAGTTTGGGGATTGTCACTGTTGTTCCAAAACTGATTATTTGATGAGTTAATGGTTGGTTGTCTGTAATGATGTGATGTGTCTCTATGGTCATTGTGATCTTGTCTCTTATTGTAATCCCCCTGGGGTCTATAATGTCTATTGGGGTTCCAGGTGTTTCCCTGGTGTGATGAGACATGTGCACCTTTGTGTTGATAGGCTTGGGCTGACTGGTAAGACATATTGTGAGAATCTTTAGTGTTGAAATGCCTAAATTTTGGTTCTCTGTTCATGTTGGACATATGATCTCTGTTTGAAGGTTGATGATAGTTTTGTGATTGATATGAATGTGGTTGATAAGACCCTTTTGAAGCAGGGTGGTGGTTGTACTGAACTCTATTATTAAACGAGGACCAATTCTGACTATATTGGCCTTCCTTGTGTGCTCTTTGTTCAGAATCAAACTTAGGAGTCCTATTGTTGGATGTGTTGTAATGAGTTAAATGATGAGAACTAGGTCGATTTTGGAAGGATTGTGGTTGTTTATAATAGTTGTTGTTACTCCTATTGTAATGGACCCTTTTTATTTCCTGGTGATTATGGTGTGTACAACTGTTTGAAAGTGTGTTATCTTTACGATTGAAGGTGTATACACAGTTATTGATGTAATCTTCATGGTCCCTTTGTAGTTTTTTATTTTTATTCTGGACAATATTTTCCTGGAACCTATTGGTACGTTCATTAATTTCTTTTAAAATTTTACTATAGTCAGGATTTTGCTGATAGACCCTGAGATCTGTTTGTATTTTTTCTATATTAGTGCTGCTCTGACTATAGAGTTGGCTTCTGTGTTCAATTAAAATCTTCATTAAATTAAAAGAACACTCATTGAGTGCTTCATACCACTTTTGTAAAAGTGCAGGGTCATCTTTAAATGAGCAATGTTTGAGAATCCTTAATCCTCTGGGAACATATTTTACTTCTATATATTTTTCCAGAGCCGTGAGGTCCCACCAATGTCTATGTTCTTTATTTAATTCCTCTTCTAATAAATAGAAGAGGTCTCTCATGGGTTTGATTTCATTGCTTTCTGATATAATGTCCATAATATTATTATCTTTTGAAAGGTTAAAACTGAGTCTTTTAGAACTCCGTTCTTCTTTAGATTGCATAATGTATTTGTGTGAGCTGTAAAAAAATACCACCGGAAATAAAGTGCCTGAAGTGTAATATGTGTACCGTGTAGTACTAAGGAAGCAACTATAGATCTAATGTATAGATGGTCAATCAATATCACTTAATATGAATACTAAAGGAAATATAATAGAATGGTCTGTGAGCTGAGTAACAATGTATTGTGATAACGGTGACTTTTGGGTGTTCAGTTGTGGAAGAACGGCCATGGGTACCAGGTTCGCCCCAAGTTTCGCTAATCTCTTTATGGGATTATTTGAGGAGGTATATATTTACCATGCGAATCTTGGGGAGAACCTGGTATTCTATGGCCTTTATATAGATGACCTTATATTCATTTGGGACGGTAATTTAGAGTCAGCTGAATCATTCATTACACGACTCAATAACAACAACATGGGTATCACATTCACAGCCAATATACAATCTGAATCAATAGATTATTTGGATCTGGCACTCAGTTGGGGGCCCAACCAGACCATTATGTCTAAAACTTTTTTCAAAGATGTGGATAGCAACAGCTAGTTGGAATACCATAGCAATCACCATAGGAGTTGGATTAACAATGTACCGTATAGTCAGTTCAGACGTATCAGGAGTAATTGTTCAGATTATAACACTTTTCTTGAACAAAGTCAGATTATATACAATAGATTTATAGAAAGAAACTATCCGGCTCATATTTTAGATAATGCACTTACTAGAACAAAAAGATTAGACAGGAATGAGATACTATCCAATAATAATAACAATAAAATGAATCAACCAATTAACACGCCAATAGATCAGGGAAATATCATGTTTATCACTCAATACAATAATCATTTCCAAAAAATAAATCAGATTATACACAAACATTGGCATGTTATCCAAAGGGATCCCATTTTGAGAAATATTGTACAGGATAGACCAAAGATAGTTTACAGGAGAGCTCCAACCCTGAGAAGCAGATTAGCACCTAGCAAAATTGTCAAACATACCCAACAACAATCCAAGATCATTACAAAATCTAAGAGGGGCATCTTTGGGTTACAGGGAGTTTACAAATGTGGAAAAACTGGTTGCAAGTCTTGTCAATACATTAAACATGGCACCAAAACTTTCAAGTCTCATACCACCGGAGACATATATCCCATTCAGGGATTATACAATTGCAACACTTCTTTTGTCGTTTACCTGTTAGAATGTATTTGCGGCCTACAATACATAGGCCGCACCTCCAGGAAGGTCAAAACAAGGTGGGGGGAACACTTTCGTAACTGTAAAAATTGTAAGAAAACGAAAATCAAACACAGTGTTCCAACCCATTGTTTAGTCAAACACCAAGGCAACCCTCATATTTTCAAATTTATTCCCATAGATTTTATTCCTAGGTCAGCAGATTATAACAGAACCACTAAACCCAGACAGCGAGAAACCTTCTGGATTTTTAAGTTAAAAACACTATTTCCCGAAGGTTTAAATGCTAACCTAGACTTAGCAGCATTCAATTAATATCCAGATACATTAATAAAGACACTAAATAATATGACATTCATAACTGTTAGATCAAAGACTATCAATAACATTCAAATTCTTTTTTAGATTCAGATCAATTAATATGTTATGAATCAATATGATAACCATAACGATTAGTGACATATCAATTTGGTTTATCTCATATTACATATTAGGACAAAAATTGAGATTCCCATATTTCCAGCTGTTATTAACCAACATGATGACTAGTGATATATCAATCAGGTTTATTTCATATTACATATTAGACCAAAATGATATTTTCATATGTCTTGGTGTGCTCTTTTTTGAGAATCATATTAGCCTTACAAGTTTAGACCTACCCAAGCCTATTATAACACTCTTTATATTCTGTTAGCAGGCATCTGTTTATAATATACAGAATGGCAAATATTTTTAATAGTACAACGAAACATTCACTGCTTAGCGATTTATACTGCATAACAGATGGATTGGTAAACACATATATTCTACTTATAATAAGGCACACAAATACTCTTCAGGTGCCCATTTGATCGTTGGTCCAAACTGGGAACCAATATAACCAATGTTCACACTACAGGTTACCATATTCTAATTTGTCTTTAAATTTACATGATACATCATGCATAACTATCTACACTTAACCACAATATATTTCCAAGCAATAACTTGATTTATTTGTCATTAAGAACAAAAATTCATTGATGAATCAATTTCACACAAATATTGAAGATAATTTTCTATTGGCCATATTTACATATACTGTATAAATTATACATTTTGAGATAGTTTATATATATATAATAAAAAATTTTTTTATATAAACAATACAATGTTAAATGGAACACAAAATAAATTGTATTTATTTGACATTTTAGCCAATCTGTCAGATTGGATTTAATATATCACACACAAGATCATTCTCTGTTTTAGGAACACACATATCAATAATATCACCTTTTCATAAATCTACCCAACAAATCAGACAATGAACTCCGATTTTAATATATAAAAATCACAAGCAATCTAATGAGACACATGATGGTTCTATAAAAGCCATATATTAAAAACTTCGGTTTATCCATTTCTACAGCCGTGAGGTTCAGAATTTTATTAGTAATTTTAGTTAAATTCTCGTATAAATTGTATTCCTATTTTTAATCAGATTCCATTCTCTTTAAATTTATATTATATTTTACATCATTTTATTTATTCATAATAGCTTCAAACAACATCACATGTCTTTTTCGAATAAACATTTCATATATAAATATATTTTATACATCTATTAACTCCTACACACTTACAACTGCTAGAAGCAACTGCAGTTATTATTTTATATTTTATATATCCAGTATCAAATATCCCAAGAAAATCCGTGACAGACACTTCAAATAGCTTAGAAACATCTTAGCGATATTTTGACACACATTGACCATAACGATTAGTTCACAATTAATGCTGATTAAATCCACAAGGTCTACTTTGTCACGATTGGACTCTTTTTTGAAACTATGACAACTTCCGTTTCTAAATTTACCTGTATTTAAGGTTTCAATTTGTTCATAAATGTATCCATTGTTTTTATGTCTGAGGAAAAGACCATAGGTCTAGAAACGCGTAGCAAATCTTGTATGGATTAAAGATTTTAACTTTATCATACGGAAGTTGTCTCATATTCTCATTAATCTAACCTGGAGAGGTGTTTTATTTCAATACCCACTGGAGTCTGTAATATACGTGCTGCACAGACGTGGAGTTACTTCAATCAAGCAACGCTGAGATCCACCTGTCTCCATTACACCTGAGGCCACTCAGTGTGCTAACCACTGAGAGTGTTAGTCTGCCTGATAGCACCTGTCACAGAACGGTGCAGAGCTTTTCGGTAAGCCTTTTTGAATACTTTGTCTTCTGAGCCTGTAACAACAGTATCACGCTATGTGGCGCCCTCTTTTTCACTTTTAATTTTCAGAAATCTTCACTCCGAGGACCAGAGGAGCTTTGCCGCTTACACCTTTTTTCTTCACATTTTTTTTAAATTTCCGCCCGACTTCACGGGAGCCATATGGTTTGTGTTCAATTTCGGTAGTTTGGTCCATTTAGCGCACCCTGCTCTCGGATCCCCTCGTGGTTCCTGGTTTGACCCTAACATAAACTCTGAGTCTAAACACCCCTTACCTGCTGCCCCTGAGATCGCAGACACCTGCCTACAGTTATTAATCACTAATCTGCCGCTCCCGATATCGCCGCCACCTAAATAAAATTATTAACCCCTAATCTGCCGGTCCCGATATCACCGCCACTATACTAAAGTTATTAACCCCTATTCCGCCGCAACTCAACATCGCCGTAACTATATTAAAGTTATAAAGATTATTCCTTTTCTAATACCCTTTAAAAAAAAAAAAAAACACCCCAAAATAAAAAAGCCTAATCTAGAATAAACTACTAAGGGCCATTTGTGGGCATTGCCCTGAGTTAAACAGCTCTTTTGCTAAAAAAAAAACATACAAACACCCTCTAACACTATACAAACCCCAAACTACCAAGGGCCATTAAAAGGGCTTTTTGGGGGGCCCTTAAAAGGGCCTTTTGTAGGGCATTGCCCTGAGTTAAACAGCTATTTTGCTAAAACATATTCCTATTCTAATACCCATAAAAAACACCCCAAAATAAAAAACCTAATCTAGAATAAACTACCAATGGCCCTTAAAAGGGTCTTTTGTAGGGCATTGCCCTAAAGATAGCAGCTCTTTTAGTGAAAAAAGGGAATTGTCCTTAAAAGGGCATTTAACTCTTTTACTGCCCAGACCCTAAACTAAAAAATAAAACCCACCCAATAAACCCTTAAAAAACACTAACCCCACTAACACTAGCACAAAAAACACTAACCCCCGACGTTCCACTTATAGTTGTTAAAGTCCCGCTTGAACGATCTTCATCCTAGCATTGAAGTCCTCATCTAGGTGGCATCTTCAATCTTCATCCCGGCGAAGTCCTCATCCAAGTGGCGAGAAGTTTTTATCCAGGCAGCCTCTTCAATCTTCATACAGGCAGAATCTTCTTTCTTGATCCTGGAGGCGTGGAGCGGGTCCATCCTGAAGACAACCGGCGTGGAGCATCCTCTTCATATGGTCGCCGCCGTACACTGAATCTTCAATGCAAGGGACGGGATTCAAGTAGTGATGTTGCGAACCTAAAATTTTTGGTTCGCGAACGGCGGACTCGAACTTCCGGTATTGTTTGTGAACCCGCGAACCGCCATTGAATTCAATAGGCAGGCGAACTTTAAAACCTACAAGGACTCTTTCTGGCCACAATAGTGATGGAAAAGTTGTTTCAAGGGTACTAACACCTGGACTGTCGCATGCTGGAAGGGGATCCCTGGCAAAACTCCCATGGAAAATTACATAGTTTATGTAGAGTCTGCTTTTAAGCCATAATGGGCCTAAATCAACTAACATTCCCAAAGTGGCTGTCTCAAAACATCCCAGACAAAAGATAGATTGATAGATAGGATAGATAGATATACATAGATTGATAGTTAGATAGAATCGATAGAAGAGAAATAGATAGATTTGTTAGATATATAATTACCCTGATAAAGTCTAATAATTAAACATGCGTTCTTGGACCCAACTAGGTTGTGTTAAGTAGTACTGTTCTTCGCACTTTCAGCCCCGTAACTCCCCCTATTGGTGGAGGTCTATATGGCGGTTATGATTACCCTGACAAAGTATAACAACAAGACACGTGGTCTGGGACCCATGGTAATTTTGTTGTGTTAAGTAAACCTTTTCTTATCACTTGAATCCCTCTTACCCCCCCCTTTTGTTGGAGCTCTATATGGCCTGCATGATTAGCCTGACAAAGTATAATAATAAAACATCTGGTCTTGGACCCATGGTAATTAGGTTGTGTTTAAGTAGTACTATTCTTATAACTGTAATCCCTGTTACTCCCCCTATCAAGGGAGGTCTATATGGCCTGCATGATTACCCTGACAAAGTATAACATCAAGACACACGGTGTTGGACCCATGATAACTAGCTTGTGTTAATTAGTACTTTTCTTAGCACTTTAATCCCTGTCCCCCCCCCCCTATCGGGGGTGTTCTATATGGCCTGCCTGATTACCCTGAAAAAAACATAATTTATGCTTACCTGATAAATTCCTTTCTCCTGTAGTGTGATCAGTCCACGGGTCATCATTACTTCTGGGATATTAACTCCTCCCCAACAGGAAGTGCAAGAGGATCACCCAGCAGAGCTGCTATATAGCTCCTCCCCTCTACGTCACACCCAGTCATTCGACCAAGAACCAACGAGAAAGGAGAAGCTAAAGGGTGCAGTGGTGACTGGAGTATAATTTAAAAATTTAGACCTGCCATAAAAAACAGGGCGGGCCGTGGACTGATCACACTACAGGAGAAAGGAATTTATCAGGTAAGCATAAATTATGTTTTCTCCTGTTAAGTGTGATCAGTCCACGGGTCATCATTACTTCTGGGATACCAATACCAAAGCAAAAGTACACGGATGACGGGAGGGATAGGCAGGATCTTTATACAGAAGGAACCACTGCCTGAAGAACCTTTCTCCCAAAAATAGCCTCCGAAGAAGCAAAAGTGTCAAATTTGTAAAATTTGGAAAAAGTATGAAGCGAAGACCAAGTTGCAGCCTTGCAAATCTGTTCAACAGAGGCCTCATTCTTAAAGGCCCAAGTGGAAGCCACAGCTCTAGTGGAATGAGCTGTAATTCTTTCAGGAGGCTGCTGTCCAGCAGTCTCATAGGCTAAACGTATTATGCTACGAAGCCAAAAAGAGAGAGAGGTAGCCGAAGCCTTTTGACCTCTCCTCTGACCAGAGTAAACGACAAACAGGGAAGATGTTTGTCGAAAATCTTTAGTTGCCTGTAAATAAAATTTTAGGGCACGAACTACATCTAGATTGTGCAGAAGTCGTTCCTTCTTTGAGGAAGGATTAGGACACAAGGATGGAACAACAATCTCCTGATTGATATTCCTGTTAGTGACTACCTTAGGTAAGAACCCAGGTTTAGTACGCAGAACTACCTTATCCGAGTGAAAAATCAGATAAGGAGAATCACAATGTAAGGCTGATAACTCAGAGACTCTTCGAGCCGAGGAAATAGCCATTAAAAATAGAACTTTCCAAGATAACAATTTTATATCAACGGAATGAAGGGGTTCAAACGGAACGCCCTGTAAAACGTTAAGAACAAGGTTTAAACTCCATGGCGGAGCAACAGTTTTAAACACAGGCTTGATCCTGGCCAAAGCCTGACAAAAAGCCTGAACGTCTGGAACTTCTGACAGACGTTTGTGTAACAAAATGGACAGAGCTGAGATCTGTCCCTTTAAAGAACTAGCGGATAAACCCTTTTCTAAACCCTCTTGTAGAAAAGACAATATCCTAGGAATCCTAACCTTACTCCAAGAGTAACCTTTGGATTCGCACCAATATAGGTATTTACGCCATATTTTATGATAAATCTTTCTGGTAACAAGTTTCCAAGCCTGTATCAGGGTATCAATTACTGACTCAGAGAATCCACGTTTTGATAAAATCAAGCGTTCAATCTCCAGGCAGTCAGCTTCAGAGAAATTAGATTTTGATGTTTGAAAGGACCCTGAATCAGAAGGTCCTGTCTCAGAGGCAGAGACCAAGGTGGACAGGATGACATGTCCACTAGATCTGCATACCAGGTGCTGCGAGGCCACGCAGGCGCTATTAGAATTACTGATGCTCTCTCCTGTTTGATTCTGGCGATCAATCGAGGAAGCATCGGAAAGGGTGGAAACACATAAGCTCTCCCGAAGGTCCAAGGTGCTGTCAAAGCATCTACTAGGGCCGCTCCCGGATCCCTGGATCTGGACCCGTAACGAGGAAGCTTGGCGTTCTGTCGAGACGCCATGAGATCTATCTCTGGTTTGCCCCAACGTCGAAGTATTTGGGCAAAGACCTCCGGATGAAGTTCCCACTCCCCCGGATGAAAAGTCTGACGACTTAGGAAATCCGCCTCCCAGTTCTCCACTCCCGGAATGTGGATTGCTGAGAGATGGCAAGAGTGAGACTCTGCCCAACGAATTATCTTTGATACTTCCATCATCGCTAGGGAGCTTCTTGTTCCTCCTTGATGGTTGATGTAAGCTACAGTCGTGATGTTGTCGGACTGAAATCTGATGAACCCCCGAGTTGTTAACTGGGGCCAAGCCAGAAGGGCATTGAGAACTGCTCTCAATTCCAGAATGTTTATTGGCAGGAGACTCTCCTCCTGAGTCCGTGATCCCTGAGCCTTCAGGGAATTCCAGACAGCGCCCCAACCTAACAGGCTGGCGTCTGTTGTTACAATTGTCCAATTTGGCCTGCTGAATGGCATCCCCTTGGACAGATGTGGCCGAGAAAGCCACCACAGAAGAGAATTTCTGGTCTCTTGATCCAGATTCAGAGTGGGGGACAAGTCTGAGTAATCCCCATTCCACTGACTTAGCATGCACAATTGCAGCGGTCTGAGGTGTAGGAGTGCAAAGGGGACTATGTCCATTGCCGCTACCATTAAGCCGATCACCTCCATACATTGAGCCACTGAGGTGTTGAATGGAATGAAGGACACGGCAGGCGTTTTGAAGTTTTGTTAACCTGTCTTCTGTCAGGTAAATCTTCATTTCTACAGAATCTATAAGAGTCCCCAAGAAGGGAACTGTTGTGAGTGGAACGAGAGAACTCTTCTTTTCGTTTACCTTCCACCCATGCGATCTTAGAAATGCCAGTACAAACTCTGTATGAGACTTGGCAGTTTGAAAGCTTGAAGCTTGAATCAGAATGTCGTCTAGGTATGGAGCTACCGAGATTCCTCGCGGTCTTAGTACCGCCAGAAGAGCCCCCAGAACCTTTGTGAAGATTCTTGGAGCCGTAGCCAACCCGAATGGAAGAGCTACAAACTGGTAATGCCTGTCTAGGAAGGCAAACCTTAGATACCGGAAATGATCTCTGTGAATCGGTATGTGAAGGTAAGCATCCTTTAAATCCACTGTGGTCATGTACTGACCCTTTTGGATCATGGGTAGGATTGTCCGAATAGTTTCCATTTTGAACGATGGAACTCTTAGGAATTTGTTTAGGATCTTTAAATCCAAGATTGGTCTGAAGGTTCCTTCTTTCTTGGGAACCACAAACAGATTTGAGTAAAACCCCTGTCCGTGTTCCGACCGCGGAACCGGATGGATCACTCCCATTAGTAAAAGATCTTGTACACAGCGTAGAAACGCCTCTTTCTTTATTTGGTTTGTTGACAACCTTCACAGATGGAATCTCCCTTTTGGGGGAGAGGATTTGAAGTCCAGAAGATATCCCTGAGATATGATCTCTAACGCCCAGGGATCCTGGACATCTCTTGCCCAAGCCTGGGCGAAGAGAGAAAGTCTGCCCCCCACTAGATCCGGTCCCGGATCGGGGGCCCTCAATTCATGCTGTCTTAGGGGCAGCAGCAGGTTTTCTGGCCTGCTTGCCCTTGTTCCAGGACTGGTTAGGTCTCCAGCCTTGTCTGTAGCGAGCAACAGCTCCTTCCTGTTTTGGTGCAGAGGAAGTTGATGCTGCTCCTGTCTTGAAATTACGAAAGGAACGAAAATTAGACTGTCTAGCCTTCGGCTTGGCTCTGTCTTGAGGCAGGGCGTGGCCTTTACCTCCTGTAATGTCAGCGATAATTTCCTTCAAACCGGGCCCGAATAAGGTCTGCCCTTTGAAAGGTATGTTGAGTAACTTAGATATAGAAGTAACATCAGCTGACCAGGATTTTAGCCACAGTGCTCTGCGTGCCTGAATGGCGAATCCGGAATTCTTAGCCGTAAGTTTAGTTAAATGTACAACGGCATCTGAAACAAATGAATTAGCTAGCTTAAGTATTTTAAGCTTGTTTGAAATTTCCTCTATAGTTATTGAGTCAAGAGTCTCTTCCAGGGACTCGGACCAAAAGGCTGATGCGGCCGTGACAGACGCAATACATGCAAGGGGTTGTAATATAAAACCTTGTTGAACAAACATTTTCTTAAGGTAACCTTCTAATTTTTTATCCATTGGATCAGAAAAAGCACAGCTATCCTCCACCGGGATAGTGGTACGCTTAGCCAGAGTCGAATCCGCTCCCTCCACCTTAGGGATTGTCTGCCATAAGTCCCGTGTGGTGGCGTCTATTGGAAACATTTTTCTAAATACAGGAGGGGGGGAAATGGGCACACCGGGCCTATCCCACTCCTTAGTAATTATCTCTGTAAGCCTCTTAGGTATAGGAAATACGTCAGTACTCGCCGGTACCGCATAGTATCTATCCAGCCTACATAATTTCTCTGGAATTGCAACGGTGTTACAATCATTCAGAGCCGCTAATACCTCCCCTAACAGTACGCGGAGGTTTTCAAGCTTAAACTTAAAATTAGAAATGTCTGAATCCACTCTAATGGGATCAGAACCGTCACCTGCAGATTGAAGCTCTCCGTCCTCATGTTCCGCATACTGTGACCCAGTATCTGACATGGCCCTAGTATTATCAGCGCACTCTATTCTCACCCCAGAGTGGTCCCGCTTCCCTCTAAGTTCTGGCAATTTTGACAAAACCTCAGTCATAACATTAGCCATGTCCTGCAATGTGATTTGTAATGGCCGCCCTGAAGTACCCGGCGTTACAATATCACGCACCCCCCGAGCGGGAGATGCAGGTACTGACACGTGAGGGGAGTTAGTCGGCATAACTTTCCTCTCGTTGTCTGGTGAAAGCTGTTCAATTTGTACAGATTGACTTTTATTTAAAGTAGCATCAATACAATTAGTACATAAATTTCTATTGGGCTCCACTTTGGCTTTAGCACATATAGCACAGAGATATTCCTCTGAGTCAGACATGTTTAACACACTAGCAAATAACCAGCAAACTTGAAAATACTTTTCAATTCACTTTTATAAATATTATGCAAAAACGCACTGTGCCTTTAAGAAGCACAGAAGGATATGACAGTTGAGTACAATAAAACAGATAATTTTATGAAAAACAAACTTTTTTCTCAGTAAAAATACAATTTTAGCAAAGGATTGCTCCCATTAGTAATGGATAACTAGCCCTTTAATAGCAGAAAAAAAGTACAGAATGTAACGTTTTTTATCACAGTCAAGCACAATCTCACAGGTCTGCTGTGAGTGATTACCTCCCTCAAAATAACTTTTGAAGACCCCTGAGCTCTGTAGAGACGAACCGGATCATGCAGGGAAGAAGAACAGACTTGTGACTGAATTTCTGATGCGTAGTAAAAGCGCCAAATTCAGCCCCTCCCCCTCACACACAACAGTGAGGGAGATCAGTAAACTGTCATAAATCAAACAAAATGCCCGCCAAGTGGATAAAACTAATGCCCAAATACGTTTTCACCCAGTACCTCAGAAATATAAACGATTTCACATGCCAGCAAAAACGTTTAACATCAATAAATGTATTTGTCATAAAAAGCCTGCTGCAAGCCGTTTTAACTGCAAAATAGACTAAAGTTTTATGTAAACAGTATTATTTCAGTGAAATGCCATTCCCCAGAATACTGAAGTGAAAATATACATACATGACAGCCTGATACCAGTTGCTACTACTGCATTTAAGGCTGAACATACTTTATATAGGTATTTGCAGTATTTTCTAGTCAATTCCATTCTCAGAAAATAATATGCTGCTACATACCTCTTTGCAGGTGAACCTGCCCGCTGTCCCCTGATCTGAAGTTTACCTCACTCCTCAGATGGCCGAGAACAGCAACATGATCTTAACTACTCCGGTTAAAATCATACAGAAAAAACTCAGGTAGATTCTTCTTCAAATTCTCCCTGAGAAGGAACAACACACTCCGGTGCTGTTTTAAAATAACAAACTTTTGATTGAAGTTATAAAAACTAAGTAAAATCACCACAGTCCTCTCACACATCCTATCTATTAGTTGGGTGCAAGAGAATGACTGGGTGTGACGTAGAGGGGAGGAGCTATATAGCAGCTCTGCTGGGTGATCCTCTTGCACTTCCTGTTGGGGAGGAGTTAATATCCCAGAAGTAATGATGACCCGTGGACTGATCACACTTAACAGGAGAAATATAATAATAAGACATGCGGTCTGGTACCCATTTTAACTAGGTTGTGTTTTAAGTACTACCATTCTTAGCACTTTAATCTCTGTAACTCCCCCTATTTGGTGAGGTCTATACGGCCTGGATGATTACCCATACAAAATATAATAATAAGACATCTGCTCTTGGTCTGCGACCCATGGTAACTATGTTGTGTTAATTAGTAATGTCCTTCGCATTTTAATAGCTGTTACTCATACTCACCCTATCGGTGGAGGTCTATATGGCCTGCATGATTACCCTTACAAAATATAATAACCAAACATATGCTCTGGGACCCATGGTAAGTAGGTTGTGTTAAGTAGTACTGTTCTTTGCAGTTTAATACCTGTTACAACACCAAATGGTGGCAGGTCTATCTGGCCTTCATGATTAGCTGCACCCAAACCCAAAAAAAAGACGAGTGGTCTTAGACTAACACCCATGGCTGAATCGGTTGTTTCAATTAGTACTATTCTTAGCACTTTCAACCCTGTTACGGGTGGTCTACATGGCCATCATGATTAGCCGAACAAAATACTACAATCCAACCTTTGCTCAGTCTTCATAGGCCCTTCATTGGCTGTATTTTGATAGTACAGTTCTTATTATTTTTATACAACACCGAATGGTGGCAGCTCTATATGGCCTGCATGATTAGCCGCACCCAATACAAAAATAAATCCAAGCGGTCTTGGATTAACACCGATGGCTAACTCTGTTGTTTCAAGTAGTACTATTCTTAGCACTTTCATCTCATCATCCCTGTTACTTCCAGGACTCTCGGTGGTGGTCTACATGGCCATCATGATTAGCCTAACCAAATACTACAATCCAACCTTGGCTCAGTCTTCATAAGGCCCTTCATTGGCTGTATTTTGGTAGTACTGTTCTTCTTAGTTTAATACCTGATACAACACCAAATGGTGGCAGCTCTATATGGCCTGCATGAATAGCCGCACCCAAAGCCAAAAAAAAGCCAAGCGGTCTTGCACTAACACCCATGGCTAACTCTGTTGTTTCAAGTTCTACTATTCTTATCTCTTTCATCTCATCCCTGTTACTTTCAGGACTCTCAGTGGTGGTGGTCTACATGGCCATCATGATTACCCTCACCAAAATATAACAACAATACGTGCGTGCAGGGAACCATGGTAAGCTTACTTCCTTTCGCAAAATCGAGTATAACAGTTGCAGGCAGAGGTTCTGACCCTGCATTATGGCTGCACCTCTCCCTAAAAGAGGCATGCGTTACAGAGTCTGTAGGCATGTATGCAAAGAGCTGGCCTGCCTAAAAAGAGGAGCAAGGCTGTACAGGTTGTTCTCCTTCAGCCGTTTTATACGCTGTCCCACGGCCACGACCTTCAACAACCACAACAGAATGAAACACCACATATGCCATCCTTTTGAACAACAGAGTACAGGCATGGCATTGATTTTAGTTACACGGCGATATTTATTATGAACCGTGAAATTGAAAACAAAAACATGATTGGACACCAAGTACAGTACAGGTCGTTCTCCTTCGGCCTTTTTAGAATAGTGTTCCGGACCCCCAACAAAAACAACAATAGGAAAGAGGACATATGGCATCCTTTTGAACAATAGATGACAGGTAAGGCATAGATTTTACAAAGCCATAGATAATTTTTTTGCAACTGTGAAATAAAAAAAAACATTGATTGGACACCCAGCACACTTCTTTATCCTTAGGCCTTTTTATAAGAGGCTCCCGGAGCCTCAACTGAAACAACAGTATGAAAGAGGACATATGGCATCCTTGTGAACAATTGAATACAGTTAAGGCATTGATTTTAGAATCCCAGAGATCATTTATATGACCCGGGAAATAGAAAAAACATTGATTGGACACCCAGTACACTTCTTTATCCTTAGGCCTTTTTATAAGAGGCTCCCGGAGCCTCAACAGAAAAAAACATTATGAAAGAGGACATATGTCATCCTTTTGAATAATAGATTACAGGAAAGGCATTGATTTTAGAAACACAGAGATCATTAGTTGCAACCGGGAAATAGAAAAAAACATTGATTAGACACCCAGTACACTTATTTATTCTTAGGCCTTTTTAATAAGAGGGTCCCGGAGCCTCAACCGAAACAACAGCATGAAAGAGGACATATGTCATCCTTTTGAATAATAGATTACAGGAAAGGCATTGATTTTAGAAACCCAGAGATCATTAGTTGCAACCGGGAAATAGAAAAAAACATTGATTAGACACCCAGTACACTTATTTATCCTCAGGCCTTTTTAATAAGAGGGTCCCGGAGCCTCAACCGAAACAACAGCATGAAAGAGGACATATGTCATCCTTTTGAATAATAGATTACAGGAAAGGCATTGATTTTAGAAACACAGAGATCATTAGTTTCAACCGGGAAATAGAAAAAAACATTGATTAGAAACTCAGTACACTTATTTATCCTCAGGCCTTTTTAATAAGAGGGTCCCGGAGCCTCAACCGAAACAACAGCATGAAAAATGACATATGTCATCCTTTTGAATAATAGATTACAGGAAAAGCATTGATTTTAGAATCCCAGAGATCATTTATATGACCCGGGAAATAGAAAAAAACATTGATTAGACACCCAGTACACTTATTTATCCTCAGGCCTTTTTAATAAGAGGGTCCCGGAGCCTCAACCGAAACAACAGCATGAAAGAGGACATATATCATCCTTTTGAATAATAGATTACAGGAAAGGCATTGATTTTAGAAACCCAGAGATCATTAGTTTCAACTGGGAAATAGAAAAAAACATAGATTAGAAACTCAGTACACTTATTTATCCTCAGGCCTTTTTAATAAGAGGGTCCCGGAGCCTCAACCAATACAACAGCATGAAAGAGGACATATGTCATCCTTTTGAATAATAGATTACAGGAAAGGCATTGATTTTAGAAACCCAGAGATCATTAGTTGCAACCGGGAAATAGAAAAAAACATTGATTAGACACCCAGTACACTTATTTATCCTCAGGCCTTTTTAATAAGAGGGTCCCGGAGCCTCAACCGAAACAACAGCATGAAAGAGGACATATGTCATCCTTTTGAATAATAGATTACAGGAAAGGCATTGATTTTAGAAACACAGAGATCATTAGTTTCAACCGGGAAATAGAAAAAAACATTGATTAGAAACTCAGTACACTTATTTATCCTCAGGCCTTTTTAATAAGAGGGTCCCGGAGCCTCAACCGAAACAACAGCATGAAAAATGACATATGTCATCCTTTTGAATAATAGATTACAGGAAAAGCATTGATTTTAGAATCCCAGAGATCATTTATATGACCCGGGAAATAGAAAAAAACATTGATTAGACACCCAGTACACTTATTTATCCTCAGGCCTTTTTAATAAGAGGGTCCCGGAGCCTCAACCGAAACAACAGCATGAAAGAGGACATATATCATCCTTTTGAATAATAGATTACAGGAAAGGCATTGATTTTAGAAACCCAGAGATCATTAGTTTCAACTGGGAAATAGAAAAAAACATAGATTAGAAACTCAGTACACTTATTTATCCTCAGGCCTTTTTAATAAGAGGGTCCCGGAGCCTCAACCAATACAACAGCATGAAAGAGGACATATGTCATCCTTTTGAATAATAGATTACAGGAAAGGCATTGATTTTAGAATCCCAGAGATCATTTATATGACCCGGGAAATAGAAAAAAACATTGATTAGACACCCAGTACACTTATTTATCCTTAGGCCTTTTTAGCAGAGGCTCCAGGACCCTCAACAAAACCAGCAGCATGAAAGAGGACATATGGCATCCTTTTGAAAATTAGATTACAGGAAAGGCATTGATTTTAGAAACACAGAGATCATTAGTTGCAACCGTGAAATCTAAAAAAACATAGATTATACACCCAGTACACTTCTTTATCCTTAGGCCTTTTTATAAGAGGCTCCCGGAGCCTCAACAGAAACAACAGCATGAAAGAGGACATATGGCATCCTTGTGAATAATCGATTACAGGAAAGGCATTGATTTTAGAAACCCGGGGATAATTTGTTGCAACCGTGAAATCTAAAAAAACATTGATTAGACACCCAGTACACTTATTTATTCTTAGGCCTTTTTTTAGCAGAGGCTCCAGGACCCTCAACAAAACCAGCAGCAGGAAAGAGGACATATGGCATCCTTTTGAAAATTAGATTACAGGAAAGGAATTGATTTTAGAAACCCGGAGATAATTAGTTGCAACCGGGAATTTGAATCAAACAAATGATTCGATCGACACCCAGTACACTTCTTTCTCCTTCAGCCTTTTTATAAGAGGGTCCAGGACCCTCAAAAAAAAACACCAGCAGGAAAGAGGACGTATGGCATCCTTTTGAACAATAGAGTACAGGTACAGCATTGATTTTACAAACCCAGAGATAATTTTGGTCAAATGTGAAATAGAAAAAAAAATTGAGTGGACACCCAGTACACCTCTTTCTCCTTAGGCCTTTTTATAAGAGGTTTAGTAGAAAGTAGCAAGAGCACTACACTGGTAGAGTAGGAACGCTCGGTTTAGTACTTAAATGTATACAGAGAATGTGTTTAGATTATTTGTAATCAAAATATATTTGATTATCTGTATCAATTTGTTAAATCTCTGTGTTTTTATTCAGTATATGCATATGTACCTAATGAGCTTGAGTGCTTGTGCATGGAACAACACTAGTTACAAATATAGTCTATATCTTGGAGGATAGAGACTAGAAGAATGCACTTGAGTAGCACTTCAGTTCCTAGAAATAATATTGATACTTGTATGAGACTTAAACACTCGCTAAGAGTCAATGGGTTGAAAGAAAAATTAAAACATAACTTTTATTAACTAAACGTCAGATAAAAATATAATATGTACGTGTGTGCACTTTAAAAACACATAGCAACTTTAAAAATAAGAGTGGCTCGAAGTATCAGGTAAATCGGTTATCTCGGACTAGAAATATAGGTGGATTGTATAAATACTGATTAATGTAAATCTATCTAACTGATAGTTTACTTATCCCCTATAGTGTTTTACACTACTATAAGGTTCAAGATTCCCTCGTGCAGTTGTTACTGTATCTGATTGGGTAATCGTATGTAGAAAATGGATACAAAATGTGTATCAGTAAGAGATACTAGTAACTAAAGTACTGAAATATGTTTGCACTTTCCATTATCAGGGTGAATGGGTCTCTAAATTGAGCTCTGTATTTTTTAATTATCACTTCTATTACACCAGATTATATTATTGATATGTGTATAAAGTAACAGTATATATTTATTCAATATTCCATTATTTCATTCAAAGGTATATCAAACTAGCTCAAATAGCTAGAATATGTATATCAATATATACTGTATAAGTAAACTGTTATTGCAACAGGAGTTTTTTAGTGTAAATAACTCAAGTTTATATCTGACATGTATGGGTGCTTGGTGTACTTTAACACAATTGATCTTGAGAGTTTAAAGTTTGTGTTTACATTGGTAGTGGTGTTAATATTTCACCAATTTTAATACTTATGTAATTTGTACTTTGTGGCAAAAGTTATCTGGCTTTTTCTATCAATTGAAATATCTAGTCATCTGGCAGGCTTTCAGTGTCTTGCTTTTGAAATCTGCAGTGTTCACTGAACAGAAACCAGCGTTTTGAATAATTGTGTAGATATCTTGTGGGTATTGTATTCTAGGTATCCCACATTTTTGCGTATCTATAGTCAGGTACTAGTTGCTAAAGTGCAAACTTAAGTAGCCAGTATAAACGTCTAACCGTAATGCTTAACAGTATCAAATAATTATTTTATCTTTAGTTTCTTCTAAATCATCCGTTGTAAGCAATTATTCGTTGTAGTTTGGAGACGTTTAAAGTACATATCATTATATTGTCAAAGAGAAGTTTAATGCTACTTGTACCAACGGTTAGCTTCTATGCCATTTTAATATCAATAGAATATTGTTGTTGAATATACGTTAAACCTGCCACAATAAATGACTAGCGGTTCAAACTTTCAAATATTGTTCAGTACTTTGCCATCAACACTTATTACTAACTCGCCGCTATAGCCTTATGATATCACCATATATATATATATGATAGAGTTGTTTAAATTTATATAAGAAAGAAAGGACTAGTTTCGGCGGTTGGCGGTTATGGCTTTTGTAATATTAGCTTATAGAATGCCTTTAAAGTTTGCCACTGATACTTTAGAGATAATGCCTAAAATCTTAGTAGTAATCTAGTCCGGGTTTGCCACTTTATCAGTATAATAATTTAAGTTAGCTATGCCATTAAAAGACAACAACAGGGTATTTAACTGATACCCATCCCTAACATGTTTCGCCGATAGCGTTTCGGCTTTTTCAAAGGTGACGCGCGCCGGCGTCTCAGGGTATTTAAATGCGTGGACAAAAACCCATTGGCTGCCTTTGAACCAATCTTGGCCCTCTGAAAGTCTGGAGGGGCGTGATTAGAGTATGATTGACATTAATAGTATTAACAACATTGTTCTATACTTGCCAATGGAAATTGATTAAATAAATGGCAGAAGATTAATGGCATTAAAATAACATGATATATACTCTCCATAAACAGAATTTATTACTGTGTATTAATATCGTAGATAGATTTGAGTCATGATCGTATGTACCTATCCGGTATTGCAAAAGAGGTTGTTGCTTTTCTCTCTGTGAGGAAAGTGTATTACTTAGTATATATTTGTTGTTTTCTTCTTTCCAGAGTTATATATCATTCATGGTATGTATAGAGGTTGTGTATACATGTTCTCCTTTAAGTGATCACTGTTGCATTTTTTCGGACTTCATGTATACTAAGAGTTTTACTCATTTCCATTGAAGGTATATACATGTTACCTACTGTCATAGTGACCCTTATATTATAGAGGCATGGATTGGACTTGTAAATAATGTTTAACTATGCTTAAGGGGAAATTACAATATCAATGCTGCATGTATACTGTTGCAAATCAGACCCTCCGATTATAATTCTCTCGTATTGAAAAGAAGAAGGGGAGGGTGTGGTTAACCCTTGAAGTTAGGTGGATGTTAACTGTAGTGTGGGGGGGTCGTGTTGGGGAAATGTGAAATTTGTCGATGAAATGGGGAAAAATAAAATGTTTAGTATAATTTCAGCTTGAGGGATGAAAGTGATCTGTGGTCACAGTGGTGATTTGCAAATTTGAGTATTACCTCCTTTACTAAGAGGGGGCGACTTAGAAACAGCGCTACTCGAGGCAGAAGCAAAATGGATATATTTAATGGATAGTGTATACCCCAAAGGCATGAACGAACAGAACAACTATTCGATGTTTATATAAGGAAAATTAATGTCAATGACATGTAAAATAAGTTTTTCTATCTCTATGTAAGCCAGTATCTTCAAACTGACACGATTGACAAGACACCTCAATTAATCCTTGAAGGATGTTTTCATCACTCCCCTTAACTACACGTTTGCAATCACATTCACATTTATTTATTATCACTTATTTTTATATTTATATCCATTTTTTCATTTTTTAAATATTTATATTTATAAATGTAACATTAACATCACTTTCCCGGTGCAATTTATTTCCAATAAGTTTTTATTCAGTTCAACATGCACAGCACAACTTGATTTCAATTCCCTACACAGTTAGCACGAGATTATATATTTATCCCTTAATCCCAATTCAAATAAATTACAACACCTCGCCACACATATTTGAATACTTCCCCTGCCCGTGTGCACTTCATTCACTTATTCCTAAAACCTAGTGTTTTACAAATAGATCAAAGGAGGTAATACTCAAATCTGCAAATCACCACTGTGACCACAGATCACTTTCATCCCTCAAGCTGAAATTATACTAAACATTTTATTTTTCCCCATTTCATCGACAAATTTCACATTTCCCCAACACGACCCCCCACACTACAGTTAACATCCACCTAACTTCAAGGGTTAACCACACCCTCCCCTTCTTCTTTTCAATACGAGAGAATTATAATCGGAGGGTCTGATTTGCAACAGTATACATGCAGCATTGATATTGTAATTTCCCCTTAAGCATAGTTAAACATTATTTACAAGTCCAATCCATGCCTCTATAATATAAGGGTCACTATGACAGTAGGTAACATGTATATACCTTCAATGGAAATGAGTAAAACTCTTAGTATACATGAAGTCCGAAAAAATGCAACAGTGATCACTTAAAGGAGAACATGTATACACAACCTCTATACATACCATGAATGATATATAACTCTGGAAAGAAGAAAACAACAAATATATACTAAGTAATACACTTTCCTCACAGAGAGAAAAGCAACAACCTCTTTTGCAATACCGGATAGGTACATACGATCATGACTCAAATCTATCTACGATATTAATACACAGTAATAAATTCTGTTTATGGAGAGTATATATCATGTTATTTTAATGCCATTAATCTTCTGCCATTTATTTAATCAATTTCCATCGGCAAGTATAGAACAATGTTGTTAATACTATTAATGTCAATCATACTCTAATCACGCCCCTCCAGACTTTCAGAGGGCCAAGATTGGTTCAAAGGCAGCCAATGGGTTTTTGTCCACGCATTTAAATACCCTGAGACGCCGGCGCGCGTCACCTTTGAAAAAGCCGAAACGCTATCAGCGAAACATGTTAGGGATGGGTATCAGTTAAATACCCTGTTGTTGTCTTTTAATGGCATAGCTAACTTAAATTATTATACTGATAAAGTGGCAAACCCGGACTAGATTACTACTAAGATTTTAGGCATTATCTCTAAAGTATCAGTGGCAAACTTTAAAGGCATTCTATAAGCTAATATTACAAAAGCCATAACCGCCAACCGCCGAAACTAGTCCTTTCTTTCTTATATAAATTTAAACAACTCTATCATATATATATATATGGTGATATCATAAGGCTATAGCGGCGAGTTAGTAATAAGTGTTGATGGCAAAATACTGAACAATATTTGAAAGTTAGAACCGCTAGTCAGTTATTGTGGCAGGTTTAACGTATATTCAACAACAATATTCTATTGATATTAAAATGGCATAGAAGCTAACCGTTGGTACAAGTAGCATTAAACTTCTCTTTGACAATATAATGATATGTACTTTAAACGTCTCCAAACTACAACGAATAATTGCTTACAACGGATGATTTAGAAGAAACTAAAGATAAAATAATTATTTGATACTGTTAAGCATTACGGTTAGACGTTTATACTGGCTACTTAAGTTTGCACTTTAGCAACTAGTACCTGACTATAGATACACAAAAATGTGGGATACCTAGAATACAATACCCACAAGATATCTACACAATTATTCAAAACGCTGGTTTCTGTTCAGTGAACGCTGCAGATTTCAAAAGCAAGACACTGAAAGCCTGCCAGATGACTAGATATTTCAATTGATAGAAAAAGCCAGATAACTTTTGCCACAAAGTACAAATTACATAAGTATTAAAATTGGTGAAATATTAACACCACTACCAATGTAAACACAAACTTTAAACTCTCAAGATAAATTGTGTTAAAGTACACCAAGCACCCATACATGTCAGATATAAACTTGAGTTATTTACACTAAAAATCTCCTGTTGCAATAACATTTTACTTATACAGTATATATTGATATACATTGAGCTAGTTTGATATACCTTTGAATGAAATAATGGAATATTGAATAAATATATACTGTTACTTTATACACATATCAATAATATAATCTGGTGTAATAGAAGTGATAATTAAAAAATACCAAGCTCAATTTAGAGACCCATTCACCCTGATAATGGAAAGTGCAAACATATTTCAGTACTTTAGTTACTAGTATCTCTTACTGATACAAATTTTGTATCCATTTTCTACATACGATTACCCAATCAGATACAGTAACAACTGCACGAGGGAATCTTGAACCTTATAGTAGTGTACAACACTATAGGGGATAAGTAAACTATCAGTTAGATAGATTTTCATTAATCAGTATTTATACAATCCACCTATATTTCTAGTCCGAGATAACTGATTTACCTGATACTTCGAGCCACTCTTATTTTTAAAGTTGCTATGTGTTTTTAAAGTGCACACACGTACATATTATATTTTTATCTGACGTTTAGTTAATAAAAGTTATGTTTTAATTTTTCTTTCAACCCATTGACTCTTAGCGAGTGTTTAAGTCTCATACAAGTATCAATATTATTTCTAGGAACTGAAGTGCTACTCAAGTGCATTCTTCTAGTCTCTATCCTCCAAGATATAGACTATATTTGTAACTTTTTATAAGAGGGTCCAGGACCCTCAAACAAAATACCAGCAGGAAAGAGAACATATGGCATCCTTTTGAACAATAGAGTACTGGTACGGCATTGATTTTAGAAACCCACAGATAATTGTTTGGAAAAGTGAAATAGCCCCAAAAACCATGCTTGGACTCCCACTCCAGGTCGTTCCCCGTCAGCTTTTTTATAAGAGGGTCCAGCACCCTCAACAGAAACAACTGCAGGAAACACCACCACATATGCCATCCTTTTGCACAAGCGAGTACAGGTATGGCATCTATTTTAGAAACCCAGAGATAATTGAGAGGAACCAGGAACATTTTTCTAAAAATTTGATGGGGCACCCAATACAGGTAGTTCTCCTTCAGCCTTTTTATACCATGGGCCAACACCCGCAACAGGCACAACAGCATGAAACACCACATATGCCACCCTTTTGCACAATAGAGTACAGGTATGGCATAGATGGAACACGGAGATAATTTAGAGCAACCAAGAGACGGATAAAGATGCTTGGTCGGTCCTCCTCCTTCAAATTTGTGGCATTTTGCGTTCAATTTAATGGTCCACCAGATATGAGTGGTTTGCTAAGTTGTACAATTCGTAACAGTTTAATCACTAGTGTTATGTGGCTTATTTTTTTTATTTGAGTTTTGTACCCACAGATCTGCAGCAGAGGCCAGAAAAATTAGGAATGTACAAATGACTGAAAAAATTGGGTATTGTAGCAACTGCTGTAGCAGCGGCCAGAAAAATTGATTTTTGTAAAACATTTATAAAGTGCCCTAAAAGCTTGTGGCTTGAACACTAGTTGTTGGCGGATAAGTCAAGCAAGTCCTCCGGCTTTATAACAAAAAAAAAGGCCAGCCTGTGTACCAGTTATGGCCCAAGCATGCTCATCTCATCAGGCCTTTTTTATTCAAATGTATCACCCAATGTCAGTCCCTTTGGGATCCAGCCCTCATTCATTTTTATAAAAGTGAGATAGTCAAGGCTTTTTTGACCTAGGCGACTTCTCTTCTCAGTGACAAAACCTCCTGCTGCACTGAAAGTCCTTTCGGACAGGACACTTGAAGCGGGGCAGGCCAGAAGTTCCATTGCAAATTGGGATAGCTCAGGCCACAAGTCCAGCCTGCACACCCAGTAGTCAAGGGGTCCATCGCTCCTGAGAGTGTCGAGATCCGCAGTTAAAGCTAGGTAGTCTGCTACCTGTCGGTTGAGTCTTTCTCTAAGGCTGGATCCCGAAAGGCTCTGATGGTGCATGGGAGTTAAAAAGGTACGCATGTACTCCATCAACAAGACGTCAGGAAAGCGTCCGGTCCTTGCCGCCGTGGTCGTGGGAGGAGGAGGATTAATTTCATCTCTTCCCCTGTTACATTCCCGTGGTGCTGTGACATCACCCTTATACGCTGTGTAAAGCATAGTTTTTAATTTATTATGAAAATGCTCCATCCTTTCCGACTTGCGGGAATTTGGTAACATTTCAGGCACTTTATGCTTATACCGGGGGTCGAGGAGCGTGGACACCCAGTACAGGTCGTTCTCCTTCAGCTTTTTTATACGAGGGTCCCTTAACAGGCACGACAGCATGAAAGAACCCATTTGAACAAGGTTGGATGCCGAGCTAATCATGTCCCGTTCCTCCTCCTCACTGATCTCACTGATGGTATCTTCTTCCCCCCAGCCACGTACAACACCACGGGTACCAGAGAGGTGACAACAACGAGCACCCTGGGATGCCTGTTGTGCTCAGTCTTCCTCCTCCTCCTCCTCAAAGCCACATTCCTCCTCTGACTCCTCTTCCTCACAATCCTCTTCCTGCGTTGCCGCAGGTCCAGCAAGCGATGCTGATTCGGCTGTTTGTGGGGGTGATGGACACCACAACTCTCCCGCTTCCTCTTCACGCTCATCTACTGCCTAATCCAGCACTCTTCGCAGGGCACGCTCCAGGAAGAAAACAAATGGTATGATGTCGCTGATGGTGCCTTCGGTGCGACTGACAAGGTTTGTCACCTCCTCAAAAGGACGCATGAGCCTACAGGCATTGCGCATGAGCGTCCAGTAATTTGGAAAAAATATCCCCAGCTCCCCAGAGGCTGGCCTAGCACCCCGGTCATACAAATACTCATTAACAGCTTTTTCTTGTTGGAGCAGGCGGTCAAACATTAGGAGTGTTGAATTCCACCGTGTCGGGCTGACGCAAATCAAGCGCCTCACTGGCAGGTTGTTTCGACGCTGGATATCGGACAAGTGCACCATGGCCGTGTAGGAACGCCTGAAATGGCCACACACCTTCCTGGCCTGCTTCAGGACATCCTGTAAGCCTGGGTACTTATGGACAAATCGTTGTACAATTAGATTACACACATGTGCCATGCACCCCACATGTGTCAACCCAATTTCAATGCCGCCACCAAATTACTTCCATTGTCAGAAACAACCTTGCCAATCTCCAGTTGGTGCGGAGTCAGCCACTGATCCACCTGTGCGTTCAGGGCGGTCAGGAGTGCTGGTGCGGTGTGACTCTACGCTTTCAGGCAAGTCAACCCCAAGACGGCGTGACACTGCCGTACCCGGGATGTAGCATAGTACCTGGTTAGCTGGGGGGGGTGCCATAGATGTGGAGCAAGACGCAGAAGTTGAAGAGGACTCAGCCGAGGAAGAGGTTATGGAAGAGGATGGAGTAGGAGGAGTAGAGGAGGTAGCAGCAGGCCTGCCTGCAAGTCGTGGCGGTGTCACCAACTCTTCTGCAGAGCCACGCATTCCATGCTTGTCAGAAGTCAGCAGGTTTACCCAATGTGCAGTGTAGGTGATATAACTGCCCTGACCATGCTTTGCAGACCAACTATCCGTGGTCATATGGACCCTTGCCCCAACGCTGTGTGCCAGACATGCCATAACTTCCTTTCTCACAACAGAGTACAGGTTTGGGATTGCCTTTTGTTAAAAGAAATTTCTGCCAGGTACCTTCCACTGCGGTGTCCCAATAGATACAAATTTTCTCCACCAGCTTGTATGGTAAAAGCTGGCGGGCTAAGAGTTCAGACAAGCCAGCTGTCAGACGCCGGGCAAGGGGGTGACTTTGAGAAATTGGCTTCTTATGCTCAAACATGTCCTTGACAGACACCTGACTGGGGGCAGATGACCAGGAACTGCTACGTAAGAGAGACTGAGTGGAGGATGGTTGAGAGGGAGCAAGGAGGACAGCACTGGTTGATGTGGCTGAAGATGCTGGAGCAGGAGGAGGAGGGCGGCTTTCACTTTGTGTGCTGCTTCTACTCATGTGTTCTTCCCATCGGCCTTTGTGATGGGAGACCATGTGCCTTCGCAAAGCAGTTGTACCTAGGTGGCTGTTGGACTTCCCACGACTCAGTTTCTTTTGGCACAGGTTGCAAATGGCATCGCTGTTGTCAGAGGCAGACACACAAAAAAAATTCCACACTGCTGAGCTCTGCGATGACGGCATTCTGGTGGTGGCAACAGCATGCGTTGATGGGTGTCGGCGTGCTGTCTGGCTGACCCCTGGTGACGATGCATGCTGTCTGACTGATGTTTTAAAAATCACAAATTGTTAATTTTTTAAAATATTACAAGTACTGTGACAACAAATATGATTGTTTGGCACTAGTTGGCAAATGGGCCTGTCTGGCACACACGCTGGGAGAAAGGAAACTGCAATTCAATGGCACTAGGAGACTGAAGAATCACAGTCAAAACAGTTATGATTAACAAAAATTCCAATCCTGTTACAATAAATATGATTGGTGGCACTAATTGGCTAGTTGGGACTGGCACACAGGCAGGCAGGAGGAAAATGCAATTCAAGGAGGGCACTAGTAGACTGCAGATTGACAGTCAAAACAGTGATGATTGACAAATTTTGCAATACTGTTAAAATAAATATGATTGCTGGCACTAATTGGATAGTTGGGCCTGGCACACAGGCTGGCAGGCAGTAGAAAAGTGCAATTCAATGGCACGAGCAAACTGAGGATTAAGATCAACAATCAAAATTTTTTTAATTTTAATTAGTAACTATACTGTGACAACAATTATGATTGGTGTAAATAGTTGGCAAGACGGCCTGGCACAAAAGGCTGGCAGGCAGGAGGTAGATGCAATTCAAGGACGCTAGGAGACTGATTACTGACAGTCAAAACAGTGATGATTGACAATTTTTGCAATACTGTTAAAAGAAATATGATTGCTGGCAATAATTGGCTAGGTGGGCCTGGCACACAGGCTGCAAGTCAGGAGGAAAGTGCAATTCAATGGCACCAGCAAACTGAGGATTCACAACAACTATTACCAAAAATTTTAATTTTTAATTATTAAGAATACTGTGACAACAAATATGATTGGTGTAAATATTTTTCAAGTAGGCCTGGCACACAGGCTTGGAAGGCAGTAGAAAAGTGCAATTCTAGGGCACAAGCAAACTGAGGATTAAGATCATCAACAATCAAGAATTTTTTAATTTTAATTATTAAGTTAGATTAAACTAGCAAAATATTTTAAAATTTTAGATTTTAATATTAAAATTATGTTATGAAGTGCAATGCACATATGACTCTATGAGTGGTCGCACTGGCTGGCTGCTACGTAGGGCAGCAATTAACAACAGTATGCTGTGTAAGTCAGATAGACAGTTAGAAACAGGCCTGATAGAAAATAAAATTAGATTGCACTAGCATAATGATTTAAAGACTTTTTTTGGGAATTTAAAGAAAAAGGTTAAGGACATACATATGAGTCGTGGCTGATAGCCTTGGAAGGGCAGCTATTAAAAACAGTAGGCTCTGTAAGTCAGATACACACACGCCTGATAGAAAATACTATTAGATTACACTAGAAAAATGATTTAAATTATTTTTTTGGGGGGGGGAATTAAAAAAAGGTTAAACACATATGAGTCGTGGCTCATAGACTAGGGAGGGCAGCAAGTAAACACAGTAGGCTCTGTATATCAGCAAAACACACAGGCCGGATAGAAAATTATATTAGATTACACTATCAAACAAATTTAATTTTTTTTTTTTTTTATATATTAAAATTAAGGTGAAGAAGAATAGATATGAGTGCTGGGTGGCTGCCTGGCACAGACCAATTAACCAAAAGACTGAAAAAAAATGAGGTATATTAATGCTGAGTGAGCCTGACAGACACAGGCCTGATAGTAAATGTAATTAGATTACACTAGCAAAATATATATATATATATTTTTTAAATTTAAAATAATGTTATAAACGGATATTAACACTGGTGGCTGCTGGCTGGCACAGAGCAATGAACCAGAGTATATGCTGTGTGACACTGGCCTGATAGAAAATGAAAAAAAATTACACTAGCAAAATAATTAAATTTTTTGGTTAGTTAAATTTAAACTAATGTTGTTAGGGAGATATCAGTGGTGGCAGTAATCACAGCATATGCTGTGAGCCTTAAACACACAGCCTGAAAGCCAGGCAAATGCTAATAAAAAAAAAACGTCAAAAAAAAACAGCACGAAATATAGCCCTAAAAAGGGCTTTTTAGGGTGCTGTGCTTGCAGCAGAGATGAGTGGAGTCCTTCTGGGCTGTAAATACACTAGCCTAGCTATGTTTTTCCATTAATGTCAGGAGCAAAAACACAACACGTCCTTTCATTAAGAAAGCAAGGTCGTTATGAGTCTAAAATGGCGGATTCCGAGTAGCTGGGAGGGTCTGTGAGGGAGTGTCTGATGTTGATTGGCTCTAATGTGTCAGGCGGCTGTGATATAAAGGGTCAAAGTTTCCTCAATGATGACACATAGGGGCGGATCGAACATCGCCATGTGTTCGCCCACAAACGCGAACAAGCTATGTTCGCTGTGAACCGTTCGCGGGCGAACAGTTTGGGACATCACTAGATTCAAGATGGCGTCCCTTGCATTCCTATTGGCTGAAAAATAGGAATTAGGGCTATTTAAATTAGCCAATAGGATTTAAGCAGCTCTCATTCTATTGGCTATTTCAAATTAGGCCCTTAAAAGTAGTTTATTGGTAGTTTATTTTAGATTAGGCTTTTTTATTTTGAAGGGTGTTTTTTTTTTAAAGGGTATTAGAATAGGAATAATTTTTATTTTTTTGGATAATTTTATTTGTTTTTTTTGTAATGGTAGGTTTTTTTATTTTTTGTAATTTTAGGTTTTAGTGTAAGGTAGCTTAGGTTTTATTTGACAGGTAATTTTGTATTTATTTTAACTAGGTAGTTATTAAATAGTTAATAACTATTTATTAACTACTCTACCTAGTTAAAATAAATACAAACTTACCTGTGAAATAAAAATAAAACCTAAGCTAGAGCTTAGGTTTTATTTCACAGATAAGTATTTAGTTTTAAATAGGAATTATTTAGTTAGTAACTGTAAGTTTAATTTAGCTATATTTTAATTATGTTAAAGTTAGGGGGTGTTAGGGTTAAGGTTACGATAGGGTTAGGGGATAATAGTTTAATTTAGGCTGTTGCGATGTGGGGGGCTGGTGGTTTAGGGGATAATAGGTTTATTTAGTTAATAATTGTAAGTTTAATTTAGCTATATTTTAATTATGTTAAAGCTAGGGGGTGTTAGGGTTAGGGTTACGTTAGGGTTAGGTTTAGGGGTTACTAGTTTAAATTAGTTTATTGCGATGTGGGGGACTTTCAGTTTAGGGGTTAATAGTTTAATTTATTATATTTTGTTGTGGGGAGGCTTTCGGTTTAGAGGTTAATAGGTTTATTATAGTGGTGGCAGTGTAGGGTATAATAACTTTAGTATAGTGGGGGCGATGTGAGCAGATGGCAGATTAGGGGTTAATAATATTTAAATTGTGCTTGTGATGCGGGAGGTCGGCTGTTTAGGGGTTAATAACTTTAGTATAGTGGTGACGAAGTCGGGGAGCGGCGGAATAGGGGTTAATACATTTTCTTAGTGGCGGCGATGTCGGGAGCGACAGATTAGGGGTTAATAAATTTAATATAGTATTTGCGATGCGGGAGGGACTCGGTTTAAGGGTTAATATGTAGTTTATGGGTGTTTAGTGTACTTTGTAGCAGTTTAGTTATGAGTTTTATGTTACAGCTTTGTAGCGTAAAACTCATAACTACTGACTTTAGATGGTGTTACTGATCTTGTCGTTTTAGAGTATAATAGGATTTGAGCAGCTCTCATTCTATTGGCTGTTCCAATCAGCCAATAGGATGAGAGCTCAATACTATTGGCTGATTGGAACAGCCAATAGGATGAGAGCTGCTCAAATCCTATTGGCTGATTGGAACAGCCAATAGGATTTTAGCAGCTCTAATCCTATTGGCTGTTTATAATCTTTCAGCCAATAGGAATGCAAGGGATGCCATCTTGGATGGCGTCACTTGCATTAAAGTTCCAGTTTACAGCAGCGACCGTATGAAGAGGATGCTCTGCGCCGGATGTCTTCAGGATTGACCCGCTCCGCGCTGGATGGATGAAGATAGAAGATGCCGTCTAGATGAAGACTTCTTGCCGCCTGGAGGAGGACTTTGCCGGCTGGATGAAGATCGAAGAGGCCGCCTTGATGAAGACTTCTTGCCGGCTGGATGGATCCTTCAAGCGGGACTTCAATAACTGTAAGTGGATCGTCGGGGGTTAGTGTTAGGTTTATTTAAGGGTTTTTTGGGTGGGTTTTATTTTTAGATTAGGGTCTGGGCATGTAAAAGAGCTAAGTTTAATTTAGCTATATGGGGAGCTTAGGTTATTTTAGATAGGTTTTTTTTATTTGCGGGGGTTGTTGGTTGAGTGGTGGGTTTTACTGTTGGGGGGTGTTTGTATTTTTTTTTACAGGTAAAAGAGCTGATTTCTTTAGGGCAATGCCCCACAAAAGGCCCTTTTAAGGGACATTGGTAGTTTATTGTAGGCTAGTTTTTTTTTTTATAGGGCTATTAGATTAGGTGTAATTCTTTTTTATTTTTGATAATGTGTTTTTTTTATTTTTTGTAATTTAGTGGGGGGGGGGGGTTGTAACTTAGTGTTTGTTTTTTTCTGTAATTTAGTACTTTTAATAATGCTTAATTGTTTCATTTAATTGTAGGATAACTGTTAGGGTAGGTTAATTAATAGTTTAATATAGTTTATTTTAATTCTACAGGTAAGTTTACATTTATTTAGAAGATAGGGATGTTGTAATTTTTATTTTAAGTTAGCGGGTTGATAGGTTTAGGGGTTATTAGATTATTTAATTTTTTGGCTATGTGGGGGGTTGACGGTTTAGGGGTTAATAGGTTTAGTTAGTGGTAGAATGTGGGAGGCCAGAGGTTTAGGGGTTAATGCATTTATTTATGTTGCGGCGGGGTCGGGGAGCGGCAGGATAGGGGTTAATATGTTTATTTATGTTGTGGCGGGGTCAGGGAGTGGTGGGATAGGGGTTAATAACTTTATTTAGGTTGTGGCGATGTCGGGGCAGCAGATTAGGGGTGTTTAGACTCGGGTTTATGTTAGAGTGTTAGGTGTAAACGTAACTTGTTATCAACCATAGAAATCAATGGGATATCTGGCAGCATTGAACATAAGCTTTCGGTGCTTTCAGACTCTCATTGATTTCAATGGCGTCCGCGGCCTCCAGGGTGGTGGATTGAAAACCAGGTATGCTGGGCCGCATTAGCCGCGAGTGTACCTGTTAAAAGTTTGATAACTGGGAAAAAGTGTCAAATAGAGCCGAATGTGTATTCGGAACATCTGTAATGACGTAAGCATCGATCTGCGTCGGATTGAGACCGGCGAATCGTATGTTATGTCACAAATTTCATAATTTCCCCGGTCTGTAGGCTTTGATAATTCCGGCATATTTGCGGTTGACAGCTTGATAGATAGGCCCCATAGTGAGGTTGTGTGAGTGTTGGAAATTTTAAATGTTTTTCTCACTTAAACAAGTATTATATATGCCATGTTTGTTATACAGTTTAAAAATAAATGATTAACGGGGGGGGGGGGCCCTTTGCCCTAAAATGCCCGGGCCTCATTTTGGTCCCAGTCCGGCCCTGGTAGGTTGTATCCATAAAACACTGCAAAACTGTAATATACCCCTTTATGTATTTATGTGGATTTGCAGTGTATTGGGCTTAGGTTTATAAGGATTATCTAAGAGTTACATTTTAAAGAACAGTATATTTTATATTTTATTATTTATATTATTTATAGAAAAAGGCATCTTGTAGACCAAATTTTACCCCCCCCCCCCCTTAATTCTAAAGATTCCATGATAATGTTCTAAGTCTTTATTATTTAAATGCACATATTATCACACATTGTAAAAACAATTTACCTCAGGCTATGGGGCTGAATTATTAAGCTCCGAATGGATCTTGATGCCCCTGTTTCCATGTGAGCCTGAGGCTGTGGACATCAATCCACCCGATCCTATACGATCGTGCTGATTGACACCCCCTGCTAGCGTCCGATTGGCCGAGAATCTGCAGGGGCCGCATTGCAAAAGTAGTTCTGGTGAACTATTTGTGCAATGTTAAATGCCGACAGTGTATGCAGTCACCATTCAGCAATGTCTGTCGGACATGATATGCTACAGCGTATCATGTCGGGCAGACATTGATAAATTGGCCCCTATGTATCTACTGTGTGTGTGTGTCTGTGAAACAAAGATGAAGTTTCAGTATTATTATCTTATTATAGCAATGCTCCTATTCAACAAATATATTCTGCTAATGGAGATGTAAAACACAAAGGGATAGATTTCAAGCGGAGCGTTAAATTATTGCACGCATGCAATCGGGAAAATGTGCCCCAAATGCCCTCAAAATACAGTGTAGTGTATTTTATTAAAAAATAAAGATAGCAGCATCTTTATTTTTTAATAAAATTACTACACTAAGCAGTATTTTGGGGGTAAAGTTGGCGGCTGTAGGGTGTTAGAAAACAAAAGGCACTGAAAAATGCCTTTACATAGCGGTCTATGTGTTAATATCTGTATATACATATATTAACACATAAATATATATGTATATAAGCATATACATATATATTTATATTTGCTGCCATTACTGCTACTACTTACCCCCTTCGCTGCGCTTAGGTTGGCATCAGAACGAGGCTCCCATTTAAGTCCATGGAAGTGCGCTCTTGTGAGTGCAATGCTTCCCAGCAATGTGAACGTGAGCTCGTGTTCGCATTGCTGACAACTTGTAATACCAGAGCACATTAGAGTGCGCTGGTATTACTCAGTGGAGCGCAAATATTGCTTTCTGAAAAGCGATATTTAGCACTACATATGTAACCTGGCCCTAAATATTACAGGAGATCTTGTATGTGCTATAATCTGGTGCCGTGCAATAATATAGGAATATTTTTGTGTGAAAAGGGGGACAGTCCTGATTTCCCTTAAGGCTTTTTTAGACTATATGACTAAAATTGCATGGCTAGATTAGATTGTCTCATGCTAATGCCTTATTTTAGCAACAGACTTATGCATAGCTTGATGCATTCCATCACACAATTACAGTTCATTTGCTTGTTTACAAACAGCTTACACAGTTTACATGAGGGAAAGTGTTTTCAATCAGCTGTGAAAGGCAAGATTAGCTCACCTTAAATTAAAAAACACTTGGGGTAGATATACCCAGCAGCGGATGCTGCTTCCTCCGACTGCCTGAAATGGAAGTTAAGAAGCAGTGGTCGTAAGATTCGATTGGGATGATTGACACCCTGTGCTAGCATATGCTGTCGTCATTTAGTGAGGTAGAGCGGACATGCTACCCCTAGTCTCAGATTCATAGCAGCAATAATAACCAGATCACAAAGTAAGGGTAAGGGGGTTATACTGTACTAAAAAAGTTGTTGACATTTGCCCTTGTAGGATCTGTCAGTAAATAGATTATTATTTATTATTATTATTGTTAGCAATTATATTATTGTATTTGTTACTAATAATTTTGAACTCCAGTGGCATCACTAGGGTTGGTGTCACCCGGTGAGGTAAGTTATGGTGTTACCCCCCCCTACCCCCCAGAAATCAGACAAACACAAAAACACAGGCACACACACATACAAACACTCAGACACACTTAAAAACACACTCAGATGCACATACAAACACTCGGAAACACACTCAGACACACACACAAAAACACCCACACAAAAACACTCAGACACACACAAAACACACAGACACACACACAGAAAGACTCAGGCACACACACAAAAACACTCAAGCACACACACACAAAAACTCAGACACACACACATACAAAATATGTAAACTGCACTGCATTAATTATAAAGCTCATGCCTGGAGCTGCTCCATGGCTCAGCAGAGCATAAAATGAAAGATAAACAATGCACTCTAAAAATAAATCACTAAAGAAAAGGTTTAGGCTCGCAAACTATGAAAATTCTGCTCTCATGATTTCCCAGTTCCCGTTTAGAGGGACAGCACAGCAGTGAGTGACTCCACTGCTCAACACATCACTGAGCAGTGAGCACAGATAGGCAGTCAGGTTTAGGCTAGCAGCGCAACTTCGCATGCCCCATGGCACGCCCACAACATTCATAGTTAAATTGGGCAGGGGAGGAGCAAAGTACAAACAAGCAAAAGCAGCCAAGAAAACTATTTGTGGAAATTGCAGCGCTGGCTCAAGGGGCAAAAAAATTAAGTGTGTCTACAACTTCCCCAGTCCCACTAATGTTCACAAATGCTGGCCCCTCTAGTAAAAAAATCTATGCATCTCTACATTGTATTTCTTTGAATTTCAATAAAATGTAAAAAAAAAAAAATTCTGGTGGTGTCACCCCCTGGAGGGTGTCACCCAGGTGCGGCCCGCACCCCCTGCACCCCCTTAGTGATGCCACTGTAGAACTCCGTAATCCAAACTACCAGCATTTAAAGGCTGCCTACATGACCCCCCAGTGCCTTTTAAAGGGCTTAACACCCGGGAAAAATAAAGTCTCCCTAAAAATGTTTGTATAAAAATGACTATAGAAAAGTGGATGGTTCAGAGTAGACAACATCCAAAAGACCAGGTAAATAGCACTCAAACCTTATACAAAATTAATCACAGGGACACAGCAGGTAAATGCAAAAAATTAATGTATCCTATAATATAAAAGGCCAAGTGTGTTTGTCCGAAGCTGTCATGCGCAGTAGAGACTGCGCAAGGACAAACACACCTGGCCTTCAGCAGACTAACCTCCTGGCATCTGGGGCTGACTGGGTGTGACAGGGGTTGGGCGGCCCCGAAAGAAAGAGCTCAAAGAGGGGGGGAGAGAGAGTGCAAAAGAGAGGGGGAGAGAGAAAGCACAAAAGAGAGGGGGATAGAGAGCAAAAGAGGGGAGAGAGAGCAAAAGAGAAGGGGGAAAGAGAGAGCACAAAATAGAGAGAGGGGGAGAGAGAGAGCAGGAGAGAGGGGGAGAGATAGCAAAAGAGAGGGGACAGAGAGAGCAAAATAGAGGGGGGATAGAGAGAGAGCAAGGGGTGAAACCGCTGTACTGCAAAAAATGGCTCGTGTACACGGGCTTTAGGACTAGTCTTACATAAATGGATAAAATTGCATTTCTAAATTATAAAAAACATGGAGACAGACAAATAAAACTACACAACATACATGGCCCCTCACACTATGAATAAACAGCTAACTTGTAGCAGTTCAATGGTGCACTGAAAACATGAGGCTGAAAGATGTAGAGTACTGCATAAACACAAGCAGGGAAATGCCAAAAAATTGTAGCTCCGTTTCCGGAAACAAGACCACACAGTGTCCTTATCAGCAGCACAGGTAGACCGGATCGGGTTAAGGTAGTTAGATCGATAAAAGCGTAAAGTCGACTTCCGGTGGGCGGGTAAGAAGTAAGCAGCTCACTTTAGAGCTCAGTTACCCCATTGAGATCTTTTGAGTAGTGGTGTCGCGAATAGTTCGCCGGCGAATAGTTCCCGGCGAACATAGCTTGTTCGCATTCGCCGCAGCAGGCGAACATATGCGATGTTCGGTCCGCCCCCTATTCGTCATCATTGAGTAAAACTTTGACCCTGTACCTCACAGTCAGCAGACACATTCCAGCCAATCAGCAGCAGACCCTCCCTCCCAGACCCTCCCACCTCCTGGACAGCATCCATTTTAGATTAATTTGGAAGCTGCATTCTTAGTGAGAAGAGGGACAGTGTAGCTGCTGCTGATTTAATAGGGAAATCGATAGCTAGGCTAGTGTATTCAGTGTCCACTACAGTCCTGAAGGACTCATCTGATCTCTGCTCTAAGGACAGCACCCCAAAAAGCCCTTTTTAGGGCTAGAACATCAGTCTGCTTTTTTTTTTTTCCTGTGTAATCTAATTGCAGTTGCCTGCCTGCCAGCGTGTGTGTCAGGCTTACAGCATATACTGTGCCCACTTGCCCAGTGCCACCACTCATATCTGGTGTAACAGTAGTGTACATTTAAAAAAAAAAACACTTTTTTGACTGTAAAATAATAGCAGTCAGTTTCCTTCACACGTGTGCGTTTCAGTGCCTGCCAGGGCACAGTGTCACACCAGTGCAACTCATATCTGGTGTAACAGTAGTCAGAGGCGTAACTAGAAACCACAGGGCCCAGGTGCAAGAATCTAAGAAGCCCCCCCCCCCCAAAAAAAAAAAAAATAAGTGAATTTGATACATATCTTTTTTTTTTTTTAAATTTAACACAGAAAAAAATGTGAATCAGATTGCATGTCTGCAAAAGGAGGTTCCCTGTGCCCACAGTCCGTGAGATGGTCTGACCCCCTATAACTGTGTATAGTGACACTGTTTAACCCACGAGTATTGTATATAGTGAGTCAGTGACACAGTCTGTAATCTGCCGGTGAAATGGCTGGCCTGACCCTACCCGCCCCAGCACTTTATAAAGTGACAACAGTAGTCTGTGACATAGTTCAGCCCCTCGTACTGTATATAGTGGTACTGTATAGACTGACACTGTTTACCCCACCCCCCCATGCTGTAGTAACCAGGGTCTGTAATTTGCTGGTTCCACAAACATACACACACACACACATGTACATGCATAAATACACCCACAGTCACATACAAACATACACACACACATACATGCATAAATGCACACACAGTCATATACATACATACACACACACACATAAACACCAATGGGTAAAACAGAAACACTAACCCCTGTAGTCAGAGACACTAGTGAAGCATCATGTCACACTCACATGATATCAGTGCAGGCAGTGGCAGGTCAATGTTTTTTTATTGTAAATTTTTTTTTTTTTTTTTTTTAAGCTGGGCCCCCACCCTTGGGGGTCCAGTCGTAATTGCGACCTCTGCACCCCCTGTAGTTTCGCCCCTGACAGTAGTGTACATTTAAAAAAAAACACTTTTTTGACTGTGAAATAATAGCAGTCAGTTTCCTTCACACGTGTGCGTTTCAGTGTCTACCAGGGCACAGTGTCACCCCAGTGCAACTCATATCTGGTGTAACAGAAGTGTACATTTAAAAAAAAACAACACTTTTTTGACTGTGAAATAATAGCAGTTTCCTTCACACGTGTGCGTTTCAGTGCCTGCCAGGGCACAGTGTCACCCCAGTGCAACTCATATCTGGTGTAACAGTAGTGTACATTTAAAAAAAAAACACTTTTTTGACTGTGAAATAATAGCAGTCAGTTTCCTTCACACGTGTGCGTTTCAGTGCCTGCCAGGGCACAGTGTCACCCTAGTGCAACTCATATCTGGTGTAACAATAGTGTACATTTAAAAAAACAACACTTTTTTGACTGTGAAATAATAGCAGACAGTTTCCTTCACACGTGTGCGTTTCAGTGCCTGCCTGCCAGGGCACAGTGTGACCCCAGTGCAACTCATATCTGGTGTAACAGTAGTGTATATTTAAAAAAACAACACTTTTTTGACTGTGAAATAATAGCAGTCAGTTTCCTTCACACGTGTGCGTTTCAGTGCCTGCCAGGGCACAGTGTCACACCAGTGCAACTCATATCTGGTGTAACAGTAGTGTACATTTATAAAAAACAACACTTTTTTGACTGTGAAATAATAGCAGTCAGTTTCCTTCACACGTGTGCGTTTCAGTGCCTGCCAGGGCACAATGTCACCCCAGTGAAACTCATATCTGGTGTAACAGTAGTGTACATTTAAAAAAAACAACACTTTTTTGACTGTGAAATAATAGCAGTCAGTTTCCTTCACACGTGTGCGTTTCAGTGCCTGCCAGGGCACAGTGTCACCCCAGTGCAACTCATATCTGGTGTAACAGTAGTGTACATTTAAAAATACAACACTTTTTTGACTGTGAAATAATAGCAGTCAGTTTCCTTCACACGTGTGCGTTTCAGTGCCTGCCAGGGCACAGTGTCACCCCAGTGCAACTCATATCTGGTGTCAAAAAAAATACAATTTTGACTGTAATAGATTGAATAGCAGTTAGTTGTCTGCAAGCGTGTGTGTCAGGCCTACAGCGTCTACTCTGCCAACTTCTGCCAGTGCATAGTGCCACTCATATCTGTTGTCACAGTAGCTTGCACGCATAGTACCACTAATCGAAAAAAAAATGACAGGTAGAGGCAGGCCACCCCACAGGGGCCGTCGTGGTCGTGGTGCTGTGATTCCCTTTGGCCCTAAAATAATGCCCAGTGTTCAGAGGCCACGTACCCTGAACTCGAACAGTTCTGAGGACATATTTGACTGGCTAACACAGGACACCCAATCTTCTACAGCCTCCGCTCGGAACCTTGACGCACCATCCTCCTCCAGCTTAGCTTCGGGCACCTCTCAAGTTACCACTCGCCCGCCTGCCGCCACCACCAACACTAGCACCACA
The DNA here is from genome assembly GCF_027579735.1 of Bombina bombina. NCBI lineage: Eukaryota > Metazoa > Chordata > Amphibia > Anura > Bombinatoridae > Bombina > Bombina bombina. The sequence goes on along the minus strand of NC_069501.1, from coordinate 741,111,573 downwards.
GCCGCTTCACTTGATCTGTCAGAGGAGTTATTTACACATCAGTTGGAAGAAATGAGTGATAGTGATGCGCAACCATTACTGACAGAGGATGTAGATAACAGGGATATGTCTAAGTCAGGCAGCATTACACACATGGATGTACGGTGTGATGATGATGATGATGATGTTGTACACGCTGCTGCTTCCTTTGCTGAGTTGTCAGATACAAGTGAAGCGGTTGATGATGACGATGCGTCCGTGGATGTCATGTGGGTGCCCGCTAGAAGAGAAGAAGTACAGGGGGAAAGTTCAGATGGGGAGACAGAGAGGAGGAGGAGACGAGTTGGAAGCAGGGGGAGGTCGTCGCAAGGAGCTAGTGGCACAGTCAGACAGCATGCATCGGCACCCGGGATCAGCCAGACAGCACGCCAATCAACGCATGCTGTTGCCACCACCAGAATTCCGTCATTGCAGAGCTCAGCAGTGTGGCATTTTTTTTGAGTGTCTGCCTCTGACAACCTGTGCCAAAAGAAACTGAGTCGTGGGAAATCCAACACCCACCTAGGTACAACTGCTTTGCGAAGGCACATGATCGCACATCACAAACGCCTATGCGATCAACACATGAGTACAAGCAGCACACAAACTCAAAGCCGCCATCCTCCTCCTGGTCCAGCATCTTCAGCCACGTCAACCACTGCTGTCCTCCTTGCCCCCTCTCAACCATCCGTCTCTCGCCTTGAGCAGTTCCTGCTCATCTGCCCACAGTCAGGTGTCTGTCACAAAGCCAATGTCACAAAGTCACCCCCTTGCCCGGCATCTGACAGCTGGGTTGTCTGAACTCTTAGCCCACCAGCTTTTACCATACAAGCTGGTGGAGTCTGAGGCGTTCCAAAAATGTGTAGCTATTGGCACACCTCAGTGGAAGGTACCCGGCCGAAATTTCTTTGCACAAAAGGCAATCCCCAACCTGTACTCGATTGTGCAAAAGGAAGTAATGGCATGTCTGGCACACAGTGTTGGGGCAAGGGTCCATCTGACCAAGACTCAGCAAAATACTTAGGCGCACTAACTTTAGGACTTCGAATATTGCTACCGTTATAACTCCCTCTCCCTAAAGACTTTTATGGGGCATGCTAAAGAAAGCCTTTTCTATTTATTGCTTCTGCACTAACCCAACAGGACACAAGATCAACTGTGTACAAACTAAAGGTGCATTAGGAATACTTTAAATTCCTATGTTCTGCACTAGAAGAAAATGTTCTTTCTATTTTTAAATAGATATTTCTATACATATATATATGAATATTTTGTTGTAAAATATATATCTATACCTATATATCTTTTTTAACATATACAGATTTAGATATATTTAGATAGATAGATATTGTATATACAGATATATGTAGAAATATATATATAAAAACACTTTCAAACCTTAAAATGAATAAAAATGATATTCCATGTTTAAAGGTATTTGACTGGGAAGGGCTAAAAAAGTGTTTATATATATTATATATATATATATATATATATATGTGTGTGTGTGTGTGTGTGTTGAAAGTATAGGTTGCAATAGAGCGATGTCAGCCATGCTAACTCTTATAACTCATCTCTGGTAAATGTGAGTCACCATTGACTTGTAATATCAAGCTGCACGCTATTGTTAGCATGGCCCAACAATATTGCTCATTGCACCCCGTGCTATCATTAGTGCGCAACTTGTAATCTAGTCCTTGGTGTGGTAAAATATTAAACATAATAAACAAAATTAAAAATAAAATGTGCAACTAAAACCACACACAAATAATTATAATAATACAGACCAGCTCCTTATTCAAGCGCTAAAGATACGGTGTGAAGCTTCATGCGGTCTGTAACAACGGACTATCACACGCATAGTATCTTTGTACTTGTTACCCTTAGTGATCCACAAGAACTTTGGCTTATGTTTTTAATAAATTGTACATTTGCTTTAAGCATCTCATTGTCTGTATAAAGTCTGCCTGGGGTCTCCTCTATAGAGTTTATTATCTTGAGCTGTTGAAGCTCTAACTAATGTGAGTATTCTGGGTCTGCCTTCCATCTGGGGAGTGAAGATTTACACAGTATCATGCTATGATGAGTTTATTTCTCTTCCTTTTGAGGAACATTGTATTTGTGGGACTGTTTCCATTAAAGACTCTTTTGACTTTGGATATATTCCTGCATACTAGTCTGTATTATTATCACTATTTGTGTGTGGGTTTTAGTTGCACATTTTATTTTTAGTTTATATTATTTTCTGTGTTAACCACATTATTGTGATTATTGAATTTATTATAATAACAAACATAAAATACCAAAAATCATCCTAATTAGATTCTAACAAATTGTCACCTAACTCAGAGAACAAGGACACCAACATCAAAACAAAATGACGCTAGCAGTTTCTGATATACGATTTCTATTACTATGACAACCACTTGACAGCTACAACTAGTGGTGGAACCCCCTCTTTTAAATGATAAAGACCACTTTAGAGTTGTCAGACCCCTAAACAGGATTAATGATGGGAGGTATTTGTTATTGTGAACAGACACGACTACTAATTGGTCTGATATCTCTCTATGTGACCCTTCATTTGAAAGAGAGTATTTTCCCTATGCAAATGAGGTGTTAATTTACCTATTTTAGTATTATAGTGCTTGTTCATGATGCCTGATGAAACTGTGTAATGGCTGAGAAATGTGTTGTGTTGCTACACAGCTTGAGGAAAATGGTACAATCCCTCTGTTTTTATTAACTTTAACAGCTTTTGATATTGTTACATACAATTGTAACTTAGTATTTGGCTGATTTTGTACAGTCCAAGGAGCAGTGGTGATGACTGACAGCAAAAAAAGGGAGTGTTGCTCTTCTGAGTCTTTCTACATCCAGTGGCTACAAGGAGGAATGGTGAAACATGTCCGCATACCAATGTATCAGTTAGCTGGGGCACTGAGATTTCCTGGCCTGTGAGTAGTTTATTGTGTATGATGCCAGAAACTAATATTAAATATGCACTACTTTGTACCTTCTGTGATTATAGAATTTACTGGTGGATAAAGCTAAATTCTGAAAAGCTGTCCTGACAGAGGATTGGCAATCTGAATGAATCCTAAGAATGTTATTATTATATATACATTCAATATTCATTAGTGTGGTCATTCTATGGTCGGAGTTATTGGTCTAATATTGAGAGTGGTTATTTGGCGCCCCCTTGTGGCAGTGATATATAATTATATTTTCACTATTGTATATAAGCTATAATAAGTCTATCATGCATTTGAAAGAGCACTTTTTAAATATGGTGTTAACCTTTGTTTTTTCATGTATAGGTAAAGCTGCATGAAGTCAATGTATGTGCTCAATTGGGTCCTAATGACTGATTGCTCTTTAGCTCACAAGCAGAATTCTCACTGTACTATTGCTGGACAGTTATATTCTTCACAAGCATTTAAAGAAAAAAAAATCCCAGGACATAATTGTCATAATTGTTAAAGGCAACAAACATTCTATAAATGTCTCTTTAAAATTCCCTTTGTTATTTTTTTTTCCAAGCTAAAGATAATTTGCATTTTACAGTAATTTATTTGAACTCTACTACCTGGATTATGTGATGGAATCCAATTTTTTTAGCTATTTACTAGAAAATATTTTTTTTTAACCAATCAAATAAAATGATTTATTGATGGTACGTTGTGTTGTGGTTGAGGGTGTCTATATATAATTTGTGAGATCTGTAGTATAACAGTAATTTTATTTCAACTTACACAACAGTTATAACCTGATATTACAGGTATTGGTTTCTTATTTTATTATAAAAAAACAAAACAAATAAAGAAGAATAGCTATTTTATTTTTATGTATGTGGCAAATGGAAATCACTGTTTAATAATGTCGTTCAGTCAGTAGAGGGCGCAAGATGAGTAATGTAAACTATCAAATTTTCATGCGTATTGCCTAAAGTACATTCAGTTTTCTGCAAATGTTTAGACCTTCATTTTCATGCTGATCCTATTCAAAATAATTATGCTAAAGAAAAACTATTCTGAATTGGTATATGAAATACTAAAATGGTGTAAAAACTAATAACCGCATTTTCCCCATCATCTTTCAGATATAAACATATTTTAAAACTTTCAGTGTATTTTGACCCTGGAAAAAATGCACTGCTGTTAATATACTTTAAAGAGACAGGAAACCCCATTTTTCTTTCTTGAGCATGCAATTTTAAACAACTTTCTCATTTACTTCTATTACCTAATTTGTTTCTCTTAGTATCCTTTGTTGAAAAGCATACCTAGGTAGGCACAGAAGCTGTTGATTGGACGTTGCATTTATATGCCCCGTGTTATTCGCTCACATATGTGCAATGATGTTTCTACAACAAAGGATGCCAAGAGAATGAAGCAATAGGCAATAGAAGTAAATTGGAAAGTTGTTTAAAATTGTATCCTCTATCTATATGAATCATGAAAGAATCATGAAAAAAATGGGTTTAATGTCCTTTAACTACAACTGTATACTGGCAGCAATGACTTAAATGTTAGATTTTTCTGATGGGGCCTCTGACAGTTCTGTATTACCTGCAGCCTCCCTCAGTCACATGCCCATATCAGACCTCAGATTAGACCTATGGCCAAGCAGTCAGTATATTAGCTATGGCCTAGATTACGAGTTGTGCGTTAGGGTTAAAAAGCAGCGTTAAGAGGTCCTAACGATGCTTTTTAACGCCCGCTGGTTCTATGAGTCTTGCAGGTACAGGTGTATCGCACACATTTATGTCCAGACTCGGAAATACCGCAAATCCACTTACGTCAATTGCGTATCCTATATTTTCAATGGGACTTGCATATCGCCGGTATTACGAGTCTGACCAAAAGTTAGCGGTAGACCCTCTCCTGTCAAGCCTGGTACCGCATTTTAAAGTCAGTAGTTAAGTGTTTTACACTACAACGCCGTAGCATAAAACTCTTAACTAAAGTGCTAAAAAGTACACTAACACCCATAAACTACCTATTAACCCCTAAACCGAGCCCCCCCCCCACATTGCAAACACTAAAATAAATATTTTAACCCCTAATCTGCCGAACCGGACATTGCCACCACTATAATAAATATATTAACCCCTAAACCGCCGCACGCCTGCATCGCAAACACTAGTTAAATATTATTAACCCCTAATCTGCCGTCCCTAACATCGCCGCCACCTACCTACATTTATTAACCCCTAATATGCCGCCCCCAACATCGCCTCCACTATATTAAATGTATTAACCCCTAAACCTAAGTCTGACCCTAACCGTAACCCCCCCTAACTTAAATATAATTACAATAAATCTAAATAAAATTACTACAATTAACTAAATAATTCCTATTTAAAACTAAATACTTACCTAAAAAAAAAACCCTAAACTAGCTACAATATAACTAATAGTTACATTGTATCTAGATTAGGGTTTATTTTTATTTTACAGGCAACTTTGTATTTATTTTAACTAGGTAGAATACAGGTAGCCCTCAGTTTACGCCGGGGTTAGGTTCCAGAAGGAATGGTTGTAAATTGAAACCGTTGTAAATTGAAACCCAGTTTATAATGTAATAATGGTAAGTGAAGGAGTTAGGTTCCAGGCCCCTCTCAAAATTATCATAAGTAACACCTAATACATTATTTTTAAAGCTTTGAAATGAAGAATTCAAATGCTAAACAGCATTATAAACCTAATAAAATAAACACACAACACAGAATATATAATTAAACTAAGTTAAATGAACAAAAACATTTGCTAAACAGCATTATAAACCTAATAAAATAATCACACAACACAGACTTCACTTGCGTTTTTCTGCAAACAGTTCTTTCTATGCATTCCAATCTGGACTGATTTATAGACAGGAAGATCTTGTTCCTTTGAAATCTGCTCGATAGCTCAGGTCTGGTTAAACTAATTAATTTCAGCTTACTTGGCTTTGCTGCAACACAAGCGGACAGCTCCACCTACCGGCTATTTTAATCAATGCACTGCTTCTCAATGCTTTTCAATAGCAGTCACATGACTGGAAAAAAAGGTTGTTATTCTGAAACGGTGTAAATTGAACCGTTGTAAAACGAGGGCCACCTGTATTTATTAAATAGTTATTAACTATTTAATAACTACCTAGTTAAAATAAATACAAAGTTACCTGTAAAATAAAACCTAACCTAAGTTACACTAACACCTAACACTACACTATAATTACATTTATTCCCTAAATTAAATACAATTAATTACAATTAAATAAAATTATCTAAAGTACGAAAAAATACAAACACTAAATTACAGAAAATAATAAAGAAATTACAAGATTTTTAAACTAATTACACCTACTCTAATCCCCCTAACAAAATAAAAAAGCCCCCCCCCCAAAATAAAAAAAAAACACTACCCTACACTAAATTACAAATAGCCCTTAAAAGGGCCTTTGCGGGGCATTGCCCCAAAGTAATCAGCTCTTTTACCTGTAAAAAAAAATGTACAAATACCCACCCAACATTAAAACCCACCACCCACACAACCAACCCTACTCTAAAACCCACCCAATCCCCCCTTAAAAAAAACTAACACTAACCCCCTGAAGATCACCTTACCGGGAGACGTCTTCACCTAACCGGGTCGAAGTCCTCAACGAAGCCCGAGAGAAGTCTTCATCCAACCGGGCAGAAGTGGTCCTCCAGACGGGCAGAAGTCTTCATCCAGAAGGCATCTTCTATCTTCATCCATCTGGCGCGGAGCGGGTGCATCTTCAAGACATCCGACGCAAAGCATCCTCTTCTTTCCACGGCCGACGACTGAATGAAGGTTCCTTTAAATGATGTCATCCAAGATGGCGTCCCTTCAATTCCGATTTGCTGATAGAATTCTATCAGACAATCGGAATTAAGGTAGAAAAAATCCTATTGTAATTTTTTTTCAGGTAAAAGAGCTGATTACTTTGGGGCAATTTGTAATTTAGTGTAGAGTAGGGTTTTTTTTATTTTGTTTATTATTTTCTGTAATTTAGTGTTTTGTTTTTTATTTATTTAATTGTAATTAATTGTATTTAATTTAGGTAATTAATTTAATTATAGTGTAGTGTTAGGTGTAATTGTAACTTAGGTTAGGTTTTATTTTACAGGTACTTTTGTATTTATTTTAGCTAGGTAGTTTATTAAATAGTTAATAACTATTTAATAACTATTCTACCTAGTTAAAATAAATACAAACTTGCCTGTAAAATAAAAATAAACCCTAAGCTAACTACAATGTAACTATTAGTTATATTGTAGCTATTTTAGGATTTATTTTATAGGTAAGTATTTAGTTTTAAATAGGAATTATTTAGTTAATTGTAGTAATTTTATTTAGATGTATTTAAATTATATTTAAGTTAGGTGGGTTAGGGTAAGACTTAGGTTTAGGGGTTAATAACTTTATTATAGTGGTGGCGACGTTGTGGGCGGCAGATTAGGGGTTAATAAATGTAGTTAGGTTGCGGCGACATTGGGGGCGGCAGATTAGGGGTTAATAAATATAATGTAGGGTTCGGCGATGTTGGGGGCAGCAGATTAGGGGTTCATAACTATAATGTAGGTGGCGGCGGTGTCCGGAGCGGCAGATTAGGGGTTAGTAATATAATGTAGGTGTCGGCGATATCGGGGGCGGCAGATTAGGGGTTAATAAGTGTAAGATTAGGGGTGTTTAGACTCGGGGTTCATGTTAGGGTGTTAGGTGTAGACATAGCTTTTATTTCCCCATAGGAATTAATGAGGCTGCGTTAGGAGCTTTACGCTGCTTTTTTGCAGGTGGTTTTTTTCAGCCGGCTCTCCCCCATTGATTCCTATGGGGAAATCGTGCACGAGCACGTTTAGCCAGCTCACCGCTAACGTAAGCAGCGCTGGTATTGAGGTGAGAAAATTTTGCTCTTCGCTCACTTTTTTGCGGTTAACGCCGGGTTTGTAAAAACCCGTAATACCAGCGCTGTCTGTAAGTGAGCGGTGAGCATAAACTGCTCGTTAGCACCGCATAGCTTCTAACGCAAAACTCGTTATCTAGGCATATGTGTCCTCATCAGACCTTAGATTAGATTCCACTGCAGCCCTTTCTACCCTTTCAAGTACCAAAAGATCAGATTCAATAGCCTATCAGCCATATTGACATTCATAAACCCACATATTAAATCTGACTTCTGGTTCTGCAGCCCTCTGCCAGTTATAAATATTATAACATAGAACATTAGAAACTATCTAAAATTGCAGAGTTAAAGGGACAGTATACACCAATTTTCATTTAACTGCATGTAATATACACTACTATAAAGAAAAATATGTACAGATACTGATATAAAAATCCTGTATAAAACATTTTAAAAACTTACTTAGAAGCTCCCAGTTTAGCACTATTGATGAGATTAGCCTGGGACACCAAGTGAAAGAGGCTGAGAGCAGAACCTCTTCCGTCCCCTGCATAGGAAAAAACCCATTATACAAACAGAAGTCTGTTTACATCAGTATACAGCTAAATCTTTGGAGCACATTCAGCTAGATTACGAGTTTTGCGTTATGAGTGAAAAAGCAGCGTTATGCTTCATAACGCTGCTTTTTTCCTAACGCTGCTATTACAAGTCTTGTAGGTATAGTTGTACCGCACACCTTTTTGGCCGTATCGCATTTTTTGAGGGGTATTTGTATTTTTTTTTTGCAGGTAAAAGAGCTGATATCTTTGGGGCAATGCCCCACAAAAAGCCCTTTTAAGGGCCATTGGCAGTTTAGTGTAGGCTAGGGTTTTTTTTTTATTTTGGAGGGCTTTTTTACTTTGATAGGTCTATTAGATTAAAAGTAATTCGTTTTTATTTTTGATAATTTCGTTTTTGATTTTTTGTAATTTAGTGTTTTGTTTTTTTTTGTAAGTTAGAAAATTGTATTTTAATAATTTTATTTATTTTATTTTATTTTAATGCTAGTTTTTAGTGTAAGGCAGGTTAGGTTTTATTTTACAGGTAACTTTGTATTTATTTTAACTAGGTAGCTAGTAAATAGTTAATAACTATTTACTAACTAGTCTACCTAGTTAAAATATATACAAACTTACCTGTGAAATTAAAAATAAAACCTAAGCTAGATACAATGTAACTATTAGTTATATTGTAGCTAGCTTAGGGTTTATTTTACAGGTAAGTATTTTGTTTTAAATAGGAATTATTTTGTTATTAATAGTAGGTTTTATTTAGATTTATTTTAATTATATTTAAGTTAGGGGGTGTTAGGGTTAGGGATAGACTTAGGTTTAGGGGTTAATAAATTTAGTATAGTGGCGGCGACGTTGGGGGCAGCAGATTAGGGGTTAATAAATGTAGGTAGGTGGCGGCAATATTAGGGGTGGCAGATTCAGGGTTAATAATATTTAACTAGTGTTTGCGATGCAGGAGTACGGCGGTTTAGGGGTTAATATGTTTATTATAGTGGCGACGACGTTGGGGCGGCATATTAGGGGTTAATAAGTGTAAGTAGGTTGCAGCAACATTGGGGGCAGGAGATTAGGGGTTAATAAATATAATGTAGGTGTTCGTGATGTTGGGGGCAGCAGATTAGGGGTTAATAAGTATAATGTAGGTGTCGGTGATGTCAGGGGGGCAAATTAGAAGTTAATAAGTATAATGTAGGTGTCGGCGATGTCGGGGGCGGCAGATTAGGGGTTAATAAGTGTAAGATTAGGGGTGTTTAGACTTGGGGTTCATGTTAGGGTATTAGGTGTAAACATAAATTTTGTTTCCCCATAGGAATCAATGGGGCTGCGTTACGGAGCTTTACGCTGCTTTTCTGCAGGTGTTAGACTTTTTTTCAGCCGGCTCTCCCCATTGATGTCTATGGGGGAATCATGCACAAGCACGTAAAACCATCTTACCGCAGCTTTCAGCAGCGTTGGTATTGGAGTGCGGTATGGAGCTCAATTTTGCTCTACGCTCACTTCTTGCCTGATAACGCCGGGTTTATAAAGACCTGTAATACCAGCGCTGTAGGTAAGTGAGCGGTGACAATAACTTGCAAGTTAGTACCGCACCGCTCATAACGCAAAACTCGTAATCTAGCCGTAAGATAGCTACAATATAACTAGTTATTTTGTAGCTAGTTTAGAGTTTATTTTTTACAGGTAAGTATGTATTTAGTTTTAAATAGGTATTATTTAGTTAATAATTGTAAGGTTTATTAAGATTTATTTTAATTATATTTAAGTTTGGGGGTGTTAGATTTAGGGTTAGATTTAGGCTTAGGGTTACGTTAGGGTTAGGTTAATAACTTTAGTATAGTGGCAGCGGCATTGGGGGCGGCAGATTAGGGGTTAATAACTGTAATCTAGGTGGCGGCGATGTTAGGGGCAGTAGATTAAGGGTTAATAACTGTAATGTAGGTGGCGGCGATGCTAGGGGCATCAGATTAGGGGTGTTTAGACGTGGGGTTTATGTTAGGGTGTTAGGTTTAAACGTAAATTTTTCTTTTTCCCCATAGTCATCAATGGGGCTGTGTTATGGAGCTTTTCTTTCCACGATCCCAGGTGTTAGGGTTTTTTTTTATTAAGGGTTAATAACTGTAATGTAGGTGGCGGCGATGCTAGGGGCATCAGATTAGGGGTGTTTAGACGTGGGGTTTATGTTAGGGTGTTAGGTTTAAACGTAAATTTTTCTTTTTCCCCATAGTCATCAATGGGGCTGCGTTATGGAGCTTTTCTTTCCACGATCCCAGGTGTTAGGGGTTTTTTTTGCCGGCTCTCCCCATTGATGTCTATGGGGAAATCATGCACGAGCACATCAAAGCAGCGCTTGATTTTGGTGCGGTATGGAGCTCAACGCCACCATATCGTCCGCACAAGCCTGCTTTTTTAAAACTTGTAATAGAAGTGCTATAGGGAAGTGAAATGACGCCAAAAATGTTGCGGTCGTTTATTTCCCTATAGCGCTCAAAACTCGTAATCTAGCTAAATGATATTTAAAAATAAGCAACACTATAAAAAAAATTCTGAAACACCCAGATGGGCTATATAAATGGATCATCTAAAAGACATTTATGCAAAGAAAAATCTAGTGTACAATGTCCCTTTAAGTGACAGTTGCACTAAGTCATTGTTATATTATATAGACACATTACAGTTTCAGGTATCTAATACAATAGGCTTGAATCATGAACACTCATTAGGATGCTGGGGCGTCTTGCTGTTCATGTGAGATCATGTTCCAGTTCATTGAGCCTCACTTTATCTTTTCCTTCCTATTATCAAAGGGGATTCCTTTAATTAACACGTATAATTGCATGAGGTGGCCAATACATGATGGCTCACAAAAAAACACATAATTTATGATTACTTGATAAATTCATTTATTTTATGGTGGTGAGAGTCCACGATCCATTACTCCTGGGAATTACCTTTCCTGACCACTAGGAGGAGGCAAAGATTCTCAAACCCCAAAAACTCTATAAAACCCCTCCCACATAAAAAAGGAGCAGGAAAAAAAGATGTGCCAAAAATAAATAACTATCACCAACAAATACAACAGGGTGGAGTCTTGTCGACTTAAAATAAGTAGAAGATTCCTTCTCATTAGAGGAAACTTCTCCTTCTGAAGAAACAACAGGACTATCAACAGAAATCCTAGCCTCAGGAGGCATAGCACTAGTAGAAGGTAAAAAAAACGGAACTTTTATGCTTACTTGAAGGCGGGAGAGCTGGCAACATTTCAGAAACAGTAGATTGATGAAATCTTTCCCACCAGGAACAAAGTCTGTAGAACAAACAGAAGCAGCATTAGGTTAGTGTGAATGAATTAACACATTTACACATGAGTCATATAAATAAGCTGGAGGAGATACCTCAGCCTTTTTACAATAAACACACTTAACGTTGGAAGGAAAGTGTTCAGAGGACCCAGCTTCTAAGGTAGATTTATGGAAAGAATCAGAATGTTCCATTATAACATTTAACTACAAAAGCATATACAATTATATCCCCAAACAAAAAAGCTCTTGAGGACTGGAAAGCTTACCCCCTCTTAAAGTAGTCTGGGGGCCACTCAAAAATATGAGTAAGTACTCAGTAAACCTTGCAAGAGACCATGCAAGTAATGGGCTGAGAGAAATGCAAGGCTAATCTGGTAGTGGGACAAATGTTTTGCCAGGCTTTCTAATTATATAATATTACTTTATTGGAGATTTGAAGTTTAAAGTTCCTCTAGGAAAGAGGCCGGTTCAACCAGGAACTTAGCCCTGCTGCCTCCAGGCAGTGATATGGGTAATGAGCAGTGGCAGACCTATTTGAAGTGCAGCCGGTGCGACTGCACCAGGGCCCAAGGCCTTGGAGGGGCCCACACACATAAAACAATAAAGTGTTCTCGCCTAGTGCCTTTTATTTTTTCTTTGATTATAACCATGTCTGGACTGTGCCGATGTGTCATATCAGCGTCAGCGCATGTAGGAGTGCAGCGTGCACGTGTGGAATAGCTGCTCTGCTCTCTGACTGGTGGGGGACCCTAAAGGGCAGGGCTGACACTCGCGGCAGGCATGTGTGGAGAGGGAAACAGTGGAGTGGAGGATCACCGACACCATCATCTGCAGGTGCACAGCAGGCAGTCAGTGCTCACCCCCAGAGAGACTCTCTACATTTCAAGAAGAGAAATGTGTCTGTGATCGATTCGACTTGTTAGGACAGTAAATGCCTCACCCTCATCCCCTTCTTAACTTAAAATTAATACTGACTAAATAATTTGTTAGGGCACATAACACATTACATTTTGTCGCAAATATAATTCAATAGTCCAGTTGTTTCTGGCTGATCAGTGAGCTGAAGATACTGCTGTAGAAATATATATATATATATATATATATGTGTGTGTGTGGACTATTGACATAAATATATATATACTGTATATCTATATATATATATATATATATATATATATATATATATATATATATATATATATATATATATGTGTGTGTGTGTAGAGAAAATAACTTGTGTAAACCATTTACAAATCTAGACAAGTCAGAAGACTTGCTTTTACCACAGAAACTCTCTGATTACACTGTTTCCAATGCAGCAAAGGATTCTGGGTGAGATATGCAAATGAGGTTCACAATGACTCACTTTTTTACTTCTAGGCTGCTTTTTAAGGCAGACTTCCCTTTACGCCATAGCATTGCCGCATTACACAGCTTCTAAGCTTAGCTAGGGGTAGTACAGTGATTCAGACCAATGAATCCAATGAATCCAATAGATCTCCTGTCTACATAGGATTTGTAGTTTGTCACCACCGCTCGGTGCTTTCATGATCTGTTCAATAGCCTGCCACCTGAAGTGATTCACATTCCCACCATGGATCTCAAGAAAATGTCTAGATAGATTTGAAACCGCTCTCTCATTGTTGATATAAGAAAGGTGTTCTTTTATACGTGTACCCACCTCTCGAGTAGTTCTCCCAACATACTGCCTAGAACATTGTACACATTCAATCAGGTAGATGACAAATTTACTTTTACATTTAACACATCCTCTGGTCTCAAAAATATCAGAGGATGTGGCAGATCTAAATAATGTGGAGACATAAATGTGGTTACATAATTTACAATTTTTCCTGCCACATTTGTATGTCCCCTTAAAATAAAGCCAGGAGCTCTTAGATGTTTTTTTTTAAGTAAACTTGGAGACAAGATATTCCCCAAAGAGAGGTTCTTCCTGAAGACAAAACCACATCCTCCCTCTATGGTTGGTCGTAACTGTTTATCTCCCATGAGTATAGGTAAATTCTTTTTTACAATAGAACATACCTGATCATATTGGTTGGAATAGGCAGTAATGAATAGAGGCTTTTGCTTATCTCCCAAGGACCTGGTCTCGCCCTTCCTTGTTTTATTAAATGTTTTCTCTGAATTTCTCTTTGGGGTAAACAATAGACTTCTGTCTAGGTTACATACTTCATGAAAGGCCCTCTCCACCAATTTGTTAGCATACCCCCTACTTTGGAGGCATTTACTCAAATCTCTGCTTTCTTTAAGGAAATCGCTGTACTTAGTACAGTTTCACTTGACTCTCATAAATTGCCCCTTGGCTATTCCTCTGAAAACGTGTGGTGGATGATTACTTCGGGCATGCAAAAGTGAATTGCCAGCAATCAGCTTTCTATATAGTGTAGAGAAAACCTTTTTGGTAGCTCTATCAGCAGTAAGAGTAATGTCAAAATAGTGGCTGCAAGTGCATAGCCTGCGGCCGAGGTGGTGCACTTTGCGCAGAGTAACATAACCAGCTCTTATACTTAGTAGAACATGTGGAGTGATTCTGGGTCTGAGCTTAGGTTGTCCATATAGGTAACTTCTAAGATATTGTTCCCTTATAAGCACAGATTATAAACTTGGGAGATCACATCAAAAACCCTTTTTCTGTTTTCCCCCCTTGCTCACGCTAGACTGTTGCATAAAAAGTCCTGAGATTACCCTTTTCTTTAAGTAGGTCAGCACAGAAAATTTATGTACTATTATCATACTATCTAGTTGGTAACAAATATTGCAACACTTAACTTATCAGTTCAAATATTTTACCTTCTGTTATCCCCTGAACTATGCCTTTGTTACTAAAAAATATTTTTTTCTCTTCTAAGTTATGACAATATAAAAATTTAAAATCTGAGGTAAACAAAGTAAGATCCATAAGTGGTCTTCTTTAATATAGGTAGCCTCCTATTGTAACAGAAATCCCACCTGGTCAGGGGTCCAAGAGTGGCCCTTTTATTGTGATAGGAGGCTTAGTTTACTATTGGCAGGACTGCATTATGTTTATATAGAGTATTATCCACACTATTACTAATAATACTTATATCATATTTACTGTACGATGAATCTTGTACTAAGTTTCCTGTGATAGCATGTATGTAATGCTTAAATAATTTGTTTGTAAGCCATACTTTACCTCAATAAAAATTATAAAAAAAAAAAAAAAAATAGTGGCTGCAATTTGCTTTCCACTCAAAGGTGAACTGTATACCGCACTGGTTGTCATTGAGATAATTAACAAACTCATGGACTTCGTTAGGGCCCGCAGACCAAATTATCAAAAGATCATCAATGAATCTGATGTATTTAACCAGATGATAAGAAAACCTGTTAGCCCCTCCAAACACGTGGAACCACTCCCACCACCCCATAAAGAGGTTAGCGTAGGATGGGGCAAACTTAGTCCCCATCGTGGTTCCACGTCTTTGGAGGTAAAAGGTATCCTCAAACATAAAGAAATTATGTTCAAGGAGAAAAGCAATCACCCTTGTGATATAGTTCTTGTACTCATCCGTAAGATCAGTATAGAGATCCAAAAAGAAAGAGATGGCCTGTAGACCATAAACATGAGGAATGGAGGAATAGAGGGAAACGACATCTATCGTAACCCAACTATATTCCTTCTCCCAGATAGTGTTTTACAATTTTGTGATAGTATGGGAAGTGTCCCTAACGTAACTAGGAAGCCTCAAGAAATTGATTGACCCACTTCGAGAGTGGTTCCAATAGTGAGCCAATCCCCCCTACAATAGGTCTACCTCTGACATCCACAAGACTCTTGTGGACCTTCAGAAGATGGTGGAAGATGGGCATCACCGGGTTGTCAACCAAAAGGCAATCAAAGGTTTGCCTATCCAAAATGCCCATCTCCCAACCATCATCAAGAAGGTCTCATAACAAATCCCCATATTCATGTGTGGGATCCTTCCTAAGAGGTAGATAAGCTTCAGAGTCAAGTAGTTGTCTACAGGCTTCACCAATATACATATTTCTATCCAGAACAACCACACTCTCACCTTTATAAGATGGACGAATTACAATGTGTTGGTTGTTCTGGAGACTAGAAGTAGCTTCTCTTTCCCTTTTAGTCAGATTAGAGGCACAACCCGAGTCTGTCACAGAAACAGCAGAAAGGTCATCCACCACTCTTTTGTGAAAAACTTCTAGACTTTTGCCTCTCGCCTGCAAGGGATAAAAATTAGATTTAGACCTTAAAGTATGTATAGGGGTTTTATCGATCTTTTGTTCCCTATCACTATTTCCCTGAATAGCAAGATCCTCCAGTGTCCATCCAAGTGCTTATGCTCACCAACTGGTGCTTCTTCATATGTATGCAGCACAAATAATTAGATATGTTGTTCAAAATTATTTATACGTGGGGGGGGCGGAGCCAGCTAGCCTATAGAGCAGACGTGTTTGATCATAGCTCCTGCCAGCATTGCACATAAAATAATTAAAAACCAATAATTCTGCAAACAAAATAATCCCAGATCACCCTTTCAGCCGAGAGATCAGTTAGGCTTTCATTGGTGAGCCCGCAAAGTGTGAGATTTGTGGAAGTTGAGAGGTTTGAGAGGCCAGGCCAGAATCCTCGGAGCGGATGTGACTCCTTACCGTAAAAGATCCCCCACCACTGAGAGGTAAGTGGTATCAGCCCAGAGACCCGAGTGTCATAGAGACCGTCACCAGTTAAGGACCGGACATCGGACCGGACATCAGACCGGCTTTTTGAGAGCTGCTAATTCCCATGCATCACCGCGCTGCACACCTACAAACACCAGTCAGTACCGTTAAGTTTTCAAGATGGAGGATTCATTCCACACAGTACAAGCCTTGCTGGAGGAGTTTGAGGCTGCAATCCTATCTAGATTTGACCGCTTAATAGTGAAAATACAGTCGGTTCATGCTCACGGCCATACTACTATGGCAGCAACAGCAGGGGAGGAGGGCCCTGTCGAACAACTTGTGGACCTGCCGTGTCTCCCCAGTCAGACACCAGAAATGAGTAAAGATCTGACCCTCTTAGAGACAGCAAAATTTGACCACCCTCAGTTCATTTTCCAGTCTGCAACAGTGATGGTCATTATTGCTGAGCTTGATTTTATGGTGCTTTTGGATCCCATTGATGATAGTAGGGACATGCACCCTAACTTATACTTGTTGCCCAGGGTTCAGGATTACCATGGAGGTGACAGTCCTGATGTTATGCAGAACATTTGTTCCTCTACATCGCTGCGTGTGCAGGCTCTTCAGGACCCCGGGGGCTATGGTGGGGCTTTAGCCCAGCAGATCTGCACTTATAAGAAAACAGGAGTAGGTTGACTCTTTCTGCTCTCTATGAGGCTGTGTACAGACACTCTAGTAAATTGCTATACCCCTGTATGGTGTATACAGTGACTTTGTATTCTTCTGCTCTCCTATTTTATGATGGCAGTATTGCCTGAGACTCTATCAGGGAGATCATGTGTGGCACTAAAGGCTGTGCAATGTCTGTACTGAAGCTGTAGAAGTATGTGGTATGTAATTTCTGCAGCAATCGCCAAATTCAACCAGATGACTTTGCCCTGTAACTGCAGTTCTACATGACGACCATGAGGTCTGAATTTACAGTCTCAGCGTTACGACCGTCTTGCTTTATGGCCTAGGCAATCTTATGGGGACTCTAGTTCAATGGAGATGTGAGACTTTTTATCCTAATTGCCTATTTGACTACCTTTGGTCTAAACATGTAATTGTTATGTTTCCCTCTTATTTGGAAAATTACTACTATTTTCCCCTAGACCTTTCTTGTTAGATATTATAAGACAGAGCAGTATTTCAAGTTCTTGCAGAGCTCTATGAAACAGGAGAAAATCTCAGCATGACAAGTTACTATGGGTTCATTGGGGGTTCTGTGAGGATGTCTACCATTTTATAGTTGAAATCCTATAACGCATTGCCTCGCAGATAAATGATTAACTTTAGTGCGGGTAATTTCCTATGAGCATACTTCAAGAGACTATAATATGTTTTAGTTAATGTTTTCGATGTCTCTCTATTTAGCTGCACACACTGATCTATGAACCCTCATCTAGCTGAGCACATACCCTTACTTGAGACAGGCCCCATGGTTTATACATTTATGCAGATGGACTCCTAATAGCTCCCAGCCCTTCCCTATGGTGTACTTGTGAGTTTAATTGAGCAGCCCTGCAGTCCTGTAACTGAGGGTGACATCAACTTACTCTATAACTATATGGTATAACTAACTAATGGCTAGATTTAGAGTTTTGTCAGTAACGACCCGCATAGCTAACGCTGGCTTTTTTCTGGCCGCACCTTTTAAATAACTCTGGTATTGAGAGTCCACAGAATGGCTGCGTTAGGCTCCAAAAAAGGAGCGTAGAGCATATTTAACGCAACTTCAACTCTCGATACCAGAGTTGCTTACGGAAGCGGCCAGCTTAAAAAACGTGCTCGTGCACGATTCCCCCATAGAAAACAATGGGGCTGTTTGAGCTGAAAAAAAACCTAACACCTGCAAAAAAGCCGCGTTCAGCTCCTAACGCAGCCCCATTGTTTGCTATGGGGAAACACTTCCTACGTCTGCACCTAACACCCTAACATGTACCCCGAGTCTAAACACCCCTAACCTTACACTTATTAACCCCTAATCTGCCGCCCCTGCTATCGCTGACGCCGACCCCTATATTATATTTATTAACCCCTAATCTGCCCCCCACAACGTCGCCTCCACCTGCCTACACTTATTAACCCCTAATCTGCCGAGCGGACCGCACCGCTATTATAATAAAGTTATTAACCCCTAATCCGCCTCACTAACCCTATAATAAATGGTATTAACCCCTAATCTGCCCTCCCTAACATCGCCGACACCTAACTTCAAACATTAACCCCTAATCTGCCGACTGGAGCTCACCGCTATTCTAATAAATGTATTAACCCCTAAAGCTAAGTCTAACCCTAACACTAACACCCCCCTAAGTTAAATATAATTTAAATCTAACGAAATTAATTAACTCTTATTAAATAAATTATTCCTATTTAAAGCTAAATACTTACCTGTAAAATAAATCCTAATATAGCTACAATATAAATTATAATTATATTATAGCTATTTTAGGATTTATATTTATTTTACAGGTAACTTTGTATTTATTTTAACCAGGTACAATAGCTATTAAATAGTTAAGAACTATTTAATAGCTAAAATAGTTAAAATAATTACAAATTTACCTGTAAAATAAATCCTAACCTAAGTTACAATTAAACCTAACACTACACTATCAATAAATGATCGGAACAGCCAATAGAATGCGAGCTCAATCTGATTGGCTGATCGGATCAGCCAATCGGATTGAACTTGATTCTGATTGGCTGATTCCATCAGCCAATCAGAATTTTCCTACCTTAATTCCGATTGGCTGATAAAATCCTATCAGCCAATCGGAATTCGAGGGACGCCATCTTGGATGACGTCCCTTAAAGGAACCGTCATTCTTCAGTTGGACGTCGCCGGAAGATGGGTCCGAGCTGGAGGTCTTCACGATGGAGCCGGTCCTCATCGGATGAAGATAGAAGATGCCGCTTGGAAGAAGATGGTTGCCGGTCCGTATCTACTCTTCTTCCCGGTATAGGATGAAGACTTTGGACCCTCTTCTGGACTTCTTCAGCCATCGGATGATGGATGTCTAGCCCCCGCTTGGGTTGGATGAAGATATCGGAGCCAGGACGGATCGGTGTGATACCCGGTGAGGTGAAGACAAGGTAGGAAGATCTTCAGGGGCTTAGTGTTAGGTTTATTTAAGGGGGGTTTGGGTTAGATTAGGGGTATGTGGGTGGTGGGTTGTAATGTTGGGGGGGGTATTGTATGTGTTTTTTTACAGGCAAAAGAGCTGAATTTCTTGGGGCATGCCCGCAAAGGGCCCTGTTCAGGGCTGGTAAGGTAAAAGAGCTTTGAACTTTTGTAATTTAGAATAGGGTAGGGCATTTTTTTATTTTGGGGGGCTTTGTTATTTTATTCGGGGGCTTAGAGTAGGTGTAATTAGTTAAAAATTGTTGTAATATTTTTCTAATGTTTGTAAATATTTTTTTATTTTTTGTAACTTAGTTCTTTTTTATTTTTTGTACTTTAGTTAGTTTATTTAATTGTATTTATTTGTAGATATTGTATTTAATTCATTTATTGATAGTGTAGTGTTAGGTTTAATTGTAGGTAATTGTAGGTATTTTATTTAATTTATTTATTGATAGTGTAGTGTTAGGTTTAATTGTAACTTAGGTTAGGATTTATTTTACAGGTAAATTTGTAATTATTTTAACTATTTTAGCTATTAAATAGTTCTTAACTATTTAATAGCTATTGTACCTGGTTAAAATAAATACAAAGTTACCTGTAAAATAAATATAAATCCTAAAATAGCTATAATATAATTATAATTTATATTGTAGCTATATTAGGGTTTATTTTACAGGTAAGTATTTAGCTTTAAATAGGAATAATTTATTTAATAAGAGTTAATTTATTTCGTTAGATAAAAATTATATTTAACTTAGGGGGGTGTTAGGGTTAGGGTTAGACTTAGCTTTAGGGGTTAATCCATTTATTACAGTAGCGTCGAGATTCGGTCGGCAGATTAGGGGTTAATAATTGAAGTTAGGTGTCGGCGATGTTAGGGAGGGCAGATTAGGGGTTAATACTATTTATTATAGGGTTATTGAGGCGGGAGTGAGGCGGATTAGGGGTTAATAACTTTATTATAATAGCGGTGCGGTCCGTTCGGCAGATTAGGGGTTAATAAGTGGAGGCAGGTGGAGGCGACGTTGAGGGGGGCAGATTAGGGGTTAATAAATATAATATAGGGGTCGGCGGTGTTAGGGGCAGCAGATTAGGGGTACATAAGTATAACGTAGGTGGCGGTCGGCAGATTAGGGGTTAATTATTGTAGGTAGCTGGCGGCGACGTTGTGGGGGGCAGGTTAGGGGTTAATAAATATAATATAGGGGTCGGTGGTGTTAGGGGCAGCAGATTAGGGGTACATAAGTATAACGTAGGTGGCGGTCGGCAGATTAGGGGTTAAAAATATTTAATCGAGTGGCGGCGATGTGGGGGGACCTCAGTTTAGGGGTGCATAGGTAGTTTATGGCTGTTAGTGTACTTTAGAGCACAGTAGTTAAGAGCTTTATAAACCGGCGTTAGCCCAGAAAGCTCTTAACTACTGACTTTTTTCTGCGGCTGGAGTTTTGTCGTTAGAATTCTAACGCTCACTTCAGACACGACTCTAAATACCGGAGTTAGAAAGATCCCATTGAAAAGATAGGATACGCAATTGACGTAAGGGGATCTGCGGTATGGAAAAGTCGCGGCTGAAAAGTGAGCGTTAGACCCTTTCCTGACTGACTCCAAATACCGGCGGTAGCCTAAAACCAGCGTTAGGAGCCTCTAACGCTGGTTTTCACGGCTACCGCCAAACTCTAAATCTAGGCCTAAGAGTATAGTTTTTTATTATTCATAGTACACAAATCTACACAGATTGCTTTATACTCTAGTATAGGGATCTGGATTCAGAGACCAACCGGTCGTACATATTAACTGTGTACTATTTGCTATTCTGTGTTATAGGTTTATTATTTAGTTAAGAAAATTCTTCGGTAGATTGACTTAGCCTCCATCACATAGAACTGTGAGTCTCACTTAACCACAACCCTCATGACCAGTTTTAAATGATGTTAAGTTACTATATTAATATTCTATGGCCTAGATTTGGAGTTCGGCGGTAAAAGGGCTGTTAACGCTCCGCGGGCTTTTTTCTGGCCGCACCATAAATTTAACTCTGGCATCGAGAGTTAAAACAAATGCTGCGTTAGGCTCCAAAAAAGGAGCGTAGAGCATTTTTACCGCAAATGCAACTCTCGATACCAGAGTTGCTTACGGACGCGGCCGGCCTCAAAAACGTGCTCGTGCACGATTCTCCCATAGGAAACAATGGGACTGTTTGAGCTGAAAAAAAACCTAACACCTGCAAAAAAGCAGCGTTCAGCTCCTAACGCAGCCCCATTGATTCCTATGGGGAAACACTTCCTACGTCTGCACCTAACACCCTAACATGTACCCCGAGTCTAAACACCCCTAACCTTACACTTATTAACCCCTAATCTGCCGCCCCCGCTATCGCTGACCCCTGCATATTTTTTTTAACCCCTAATCTGCCGCTCCGTAAACCGCCGCAACCTACGTTATCCCTATGTACCCCTAATCTGCTGCCCTAACATCGCCGACCCCTATGTTATATTTATTAACCCCTAATCTGCCCCCCACAACGTCGCCGACACCTACCTACACTTATTAACCCCTAATCTGCCGAGCGGACCTGAGCGCTACTATAATAAAGTTATTAACCCCTAATCCGCCTCACTAACCCTATCATAAATAGTATTAACCCCTAATCTGCCCTCCCTAACATCGCCGACACCTACCTTCAATTATTAACCCCTAAACTTCCGATCGGAGCTCACCGCTATTCTAATAAATGGATTAACCCCTAAAGCTAAGTCTAACCCTAACACTAACACCCCCCTAAGTTAAATATAATTTTTATCTAACGAAATAAATTAACTCTTATTAAATAACTTATTCCTATTTAAAACTAAATACTTACCTGTAAAATAAATCCTAATATAGCTACAATATAAATTATAATTATATTATAGCTATTTTAGGATTAATATTTATTTTACAGGCAACTTTGTAATTATTTTAACCAGGTACAATAGCTATTAAATAGTTAAGAACTATTTAATAGTTACCTAGTTAAAATAATAACAAATTTACCTGTAAAATAAATCCTACCCTAAGATATAATTAAACCTAACACTACCCTATCAATAAAATAATTAAATAAACTACCTACAATTACCTACAATTAACCTAACACTACACTATCAATAAATTAATTAAACACAATTGCTACAAATAAATACAATTAAATAAACTAGCTAAAGTACAAAAAATAAAAAAGATCTAAGTTACAGAAAATAAAAAAATATTTACAAACATAATAAAAATATTACAACAATTTTAAACTAATTACACCTACTCTAAGCCCCCTAATAAAATAACAAAGCCCCCCAAAATAAAAAATTCCCTACCCTATTCTAAATTAAAAAAGTTACAAGCTCTTTTACCTTACCAGCCCTGAACAGGGCCCTTTGCGGGGCATGCCCCAAGAATTTCAGCTCTTTTGCCTGTAAAAAAAAACATACAATACCCCCCCCCAACATTACAACCCACCACCCACATACCCCTAATCTAACCCAAACCCCCCTTAAATAAACCTAACACTAATCCCCTGAAGATCTTCCTACCTTGTCTTCACCATCCAGGTATCACCGATCCGTCCTGGCTCCAAGATCTTCATCCAACCCAAGCGGGGGTTGGCGATCCATAATCCGGTGCTCCAAAGTCTTCCTCCTATCCGGCAAGAAGAGGACATCCGGACCGGCAAACATCTTCTCCAAGCGACATCTTCGATCTTCTTCCATCCGGTGCGGAGCGGGTCCATCTTGAAGCAGGCGACGCGGATCCATCCTCTTCTTCCGATGTCTCCCGACTAATGACTGTTCCTTTAAGGGACGTCATCCAAGATGGCGTCCCTCGAATTCCGATTGGCTGATAGGATTCTATCAGCCAATCGGAATTAAGGTAGGAATTTTCTGATTGGCTGATGGAATCAGCCAATCAGAATCTAGTTCAATCCGATTGGCCGATCCAATCAGCCAATCAGATTGAGCTCGCATTCTATTGGCTGATCGGAATTATATTTAACTTAGGGGGGTGTTAGTGTTAGGGTTAGACTTAGCTTTAGGGGTTAATACATTTATTAGAATAGCGGTGAGCTCCGGTCGGCAGATTAGGGGTTAATAATTGAAGTTAGGTGTCGGCGATGTTAGGGAGGGCAGATTAGGGGTTAATACTATTTATGATAGGGTTAGTGAGGCGGGTTAGGGGTTAATAACTTTATTATAGTAGCGCTCAGGTCCGCTCGGCAGATTAGGGGTTAATAAGTGTAGGCAGGTGTCGGCGACGTTGAGGGGGGCAGATTAGGGGTTAATAAATATAATATAGGGGTCGGCGGTGTTAGGGGTAGCAGATTAGGGGTACATAGGGATAACGTAGGTGGCGGCGATTTGCGGTCGGTGGATTAGGGGTTAATTATTTTAAGTAGCTTGCGGCGACGTTGTGGGGGGCAGGTTAGGGGTTAATAAATATAATACAGGGGTCGGCGGGGTTAGGGGCAGCAGATTAGGGGTACATAAGTATAACGTAGGTGGCGGTCGGCAGATTAGGGGTTAAAAATTTTAATCGAGTGGCGGCGATGTGGGGGGACCTCGGTTTAGGGGTACATAGGTAGTTTATGGGTGTTAGTGTACTTTAGGGTACAGTAGTTAAGAGCTTTATAAACCGGCGTTAGCCAGAAAGCTCTTAACTCCTGCTATTTTCAGGCGGCTGGAATCTTGTCGTTAGAGCTCTAACGCTCACTGCAGAAACGACTCTAAATACCAGCGTTAGAAAGATCCCATTGAAAAGATAGGCTACGCAAATGGCGTAGGGGGATCTGCGGTATGGAAAAGTCGCGGCTGAAAAGTGAGCGTTAGACCCTTTAATCACTGACTCCAAATACCAGCGGGCGCCCAAAACCAGCGTTAGGAGCCTCTAACGCTGGTTTTGACGGCTACCGCCGAACTCTAAATCTAGGCCTATGTTTTTTAGTGTGATTCCAAGGTTGTTTAACTTGTTAGATATGTTAATTAGCAACAGAAGGATATGACATTATTGACCTACCCTCCGCCCCCCACCACTCTTGTGCGGTTAGGGTTAAATCCTTTCTCCTCCGCATATCTTTTTTTTTTTTTTTTTTTTTTTTTTTTGTTACGGAAAATAATTGACACTTTTGTTTCTTTTCTTTTTTTATATACCGGTATATATATTTTTCAAATATAACGCCACACATCAATCATTGGATATCATTGGATAACATTGGATCAGTAATACTAGTCACATGACGTGACGTCACCACCCACGGATCACATGTTCCATAGCTTATAACGGACATATAAATAAGTTGTTTATTGTTATTCATAACAGAGTCACCTCTCCTCAAGTGACCATAAGATTGGTTTGCTACAGGTCAGCAGATTTATTGCTATATCAAGGTTCTGTATACTGCTATTTTTAATATAGCGATCGCTAATTTTATATGGTATGAATTTCCTATTAGTCATTATTGTAATCCCGTGATGCCGGCATCTTAGACTTATATGAGTTTCTTTTATCCGATTTTATTATATGTTATATATTTACCTGTTTATATTTGTTATCTTTTATTAAATTGACAATTTTCTGTCACTTTTTGGTATTTTTATTCACACATATATATCCAACATCTTGATTAATTTTGGTATTTAATATATATAATATATTATAATCACAGTTTCACTTTAGGTTAGCTCCTTCTGGAGCGCTTATCCCACACCCCCCTTTTTTATTTCATTGTTCAAGTCTATTATTGGAGATTATAATAGACCATTTAGGGATTTAAGCTCACACCTCACAAGATAGCACTCACACCACCCCCTCCTTGTTCTATGTTTTTTAGTGTGATTCCAAGGTTGTTTAACTTGTTAGATATGTTAATTAGCAACAGAAGGATATGACATTATTGACCTACCCTCCGCCCCCCACCACTCTTGTGCGGTTAGGGTTAAATCCTTTCTCCTCCGCATATCTTTTTGACAGAGTATAGTAACCTCTGTCCAACCCGCAGAGCCATGACCCAGTCTTTCCCAGCATTTATGTAAAATGGCTCTCGGGGTTCCAATACAGGAAATTTAAGCTTATTCATGATTTCCTGCTTCCCTGAAGTGTACCCATAATATTAGTCTTAATAATGTTTATACTTTTATAACTGCTCAGTGTTAATAGATAACTTGGTTTAAAATAGTAACTGAGGACTGTACTGCACCTCACTTGTATCAACTGCCGAATTACAGAGTTACATTGGTGCCCTCCTTATACTTCTCTATTTTGACGTTGTGTGTTCATTCCATAATTTGTATTTACCCTGTATACGCTGAAACTGCAATTTTTACTATTATCTCCATTAACATGCCCTCAATTGCTTTGTTTAGTTTCTGGTCCCTTGATTGGACCTGTTGTCTGAGGACATTGCAAACCTACAAGATTAAAAAAATGAGGTGCCTAAAATGATGTCATGTCAGTATAATGTATATTGTGAAGTGTAACCTGTTGATGAGACTGTTGTGTATAAGCTATGTTAACCTCAATAAAAAAAATATTTAAAAAAAAAAAAAAAAAAAATATTTATACATGAGGGATTTTTGAAAATGTCTTTTATGTGGTCTCCTGACTAATTGATGTTATTCTTTAATGTTGAAAATTTTAAATTATTTTAACAAAACATGTTTATTTAGGAAACCCAATCCAAAAAGCACCTTCACATTTAACTTAAAATTATTTTTTGTTTGTATTACTCTTGTCAGCTTTTCTTATATCTTTTCTATAGACAATATTTTAATAGAAAAGTAAAAGTGATGATGTTTCTTCCCTCCCCCTCCCAAACCTAGTAGAATGGGTCAAAATATGCTCAAGGGTGGCTGGTTGAACATTAAGGAGAATTTAGGTATGTGCTTCAACAGGGTCCTCATATCTGTGCTTTTCCTAGGCATCTTGTGTGTGTATGACTAATGTACTGCATATGTGTGCATATATGTATTTATAAGTGTTTGTATGTATAAATATATGAACTATAGTACCACATCAATAGATTTCTTGGATCTACATCTGTATAAAGAGGAAGGTAAATTACAATAAACACTCTATAAGAAAGAGACAGACAGGAATTAATTACTATACTACACTAGTTGTCAGCCTCCTGCCCTCAAAAAGGCCTTACCCAAGTCTCAATTACAGAGAGTTATTAGAAATAACACAGAACAGACTAATACTGAAAAACAACTTATGGAGATGAAGGACCGATTCATCCAGCGAGGATATCCACAAAAACAACTCATGAAGATTGAACAGGATCACAGGATGGATGATACAAAGACCAAAGATGACTCTACAGAACATAGAATGACATTCACAACAGTGTATACCCATGACAAACAAGGCTTAGTGAAAAGTCTGCATAAAAATTGGGAGATCCTAAAAACGGACTCCACACTTCCATTTAAACATCTTGACCCCCCAAGGGTGGGCTACAAAAGGGCTAAATCATTAAGAGACTATTTGGTACATATGGACCCAATACACAATAATAAATCAAAAACCTCGCTTCACCCCAAAAAAACAGGTTATTTTAGATGCCTAGGATGCCCTACTTGTAGTGCATTAATAATGCCTATTTTTCCCACCCACACAAAAAGAAAAAATATTTCCACAGACACCAAATGACCTGTACCACCACACATGTAGTCTATCTTCTACATTGTGTCTGTGGACTATTCTATGTGGGGAAGACCACGGATGAACTCCGCACAAGGATGGCTAATCATAGGTCATCTATACGTATAGCCATAGATAAAGGTACATCAGAACAACCGGTAGCCCGACATTTTGTACAAGCAGGACATACAGTTAAAGATCTAAAATATACTTTGATCGACCATGTACCACCCTCCCCTAGAGGAGGCGATAGAGGATGAAGACTGCTGCAATTGGAAGCTAGGTGGACCTATGAATTGGGCACCTTATCCCCTCAGGGCTTAAATACCCACCTAGACTGGCGTAGCTATCTATGAGAGATGTCCTAATTTGGGCATATAACCCAATTATTCATCTTCTCCTTGCCAAATATTCTGACTAAATATTCTTATTAATAGTCCACCATTATAATATTATAATATTCTATTATGGCTCCCAGAAACACTGTTCAATTATCTGACTAATATGGCTCGAGCTGTGGCCCCCTGTTAGTCTCCCATTCTCTTAGGATAATTCGTTTAGGATAATTCCATTTAAGAATAACCCTTTGAAATTACATATTAATATACTAAAATAGTAATGTTATTGCCACCCATGCTAACCATCCTTATTTGTGATGTAATACTTTGTAATACTTTATATTGTAACCTCCTAATCTCCTATTCTCTGCTTTTTGTGGTTCTCCCATACAGTTACTAAACCCCCTGTATATATTTTTTAAACACACATAGATACTAGTGGTAACCCACAGTGAATAACATAGTACACTTTATTCACCAATATTGACTTTACACTCTAGTTCCTTTTTAACTAAGTTTCATCTTGATAATGATCACACTACAATTGTTATATTGTTATATTGCATTATATTAATATCCTTGTACTTGTATTTGTATCACTTGATTGGCACGTTGTTATTTGTCACTTTACTTGCCACACAGGGGCGGTTCCAGCGCTACTGGCGCTAGCGTGATGACGTAATGACGCTTACGCGTCACTTCCGGTTCAGTCCGGTGCGGCAGCGATGGAGCCAGTGGCGTCTGGGACAGCTCTTTGGCTATTTAGCCACTGTGGGGTAAGTACTTATCACATTGCTTTACTTTCAGGAGTCTGAGGACGGGCTTTGTAGCCCGAAAACGTTCACTCTGTAAACTTTAATAAACACCATTAAAAAAAAAAATAAATCTGTAAACTTTAATAAACACCATTTTTTTATTACACGGGGAGTGCCTCTACTTTGGACTGCTACATGAATCTTCTGAGTGCACCCCGGCATTATATTGTTAAAGGGCCACTGTAAGTAAATATTTTCTATGCCTGTTACTAACTAACTACCCCAAATACGCTTTTTATCAATAGCATTTCATTAACATATCTCTACTGTATATCAGAAATCTTGTCTGCAAATTTAATTGTTTTCCAAACCCACTCCGTGGGTATCCTTTGCTCTGTACCAATCCGTTTACAATACCTAGGTTTCAAAATGACGTTTAAACACAAAGTTATTGGTTTAAGCATTTTGAACACTCAGTACTGAAAATAGTGGGCAGGATAACGTGACATCATCGGCGAATAAAAGATATAACTTTTAGAACGTTATGAAACTTCGTTTTGGAGAAAATATAGGTCAGTAGGTTTTAATTAATGTTTATTAACTTTAATATGTTAGTTGTTTAGCTTAAAAATTATAACAGAAAGTAATCCTTTAAATAGCGAGTGCTGGTACTTTTGGGATATATATATATATATATATATATATATATATATATATATATATATATACAGTATATATATATGAGTGTGTGTGTGTTTGAGTGAATTTGTGTATGTATGAATATTGGTATGTGTTATGTGTGTATGCAAGAGTATATTTATGAGTGAGTGAATACCTTTTGTCAATTCCAAAATGTGTATTGTATCCCTCACATATGACCGCAAACATGACACCATAGGTTTAAAAACCTGGTCAACATACTCCGATAATTTGGTGGTGAGGCCCCCAATCCCCGAGACTAGGCCAATTTTAAAGAGCGAGATGAAACTGCACTAAAGATAGTAACTATCAAGTAGCGGCAGGGGTAACTACAAACAGATTCCTAGCAAAGGGATATGAAAATAACCATTTAAGAGAGGTTCAGGAAACAGTTGGGAAAATGGATAGGGACATACTCATTAAGGGTACTAAAAAGAAGAAAAAGAGTAGGGATGATAAAAGAAAGATACAATTTGTGACAAAATTTAATCGAGCCTCCAGGGAAATTGAAGAAGCATTGGCCTATTATAATGCAAGACCCGATTCTAAGAGATATTTTGAATGATAGGGGACAAGTCATCTTTAAGAGGAATTCGAATGTTAAGAATAGGATCAGCCCTAGTATGTTGAAATCTGGGAATCCCTCAAATTGGTTAAAAAAGAATACAGAGGGATATTTTAAGTGTGGTAGGAAAAACTGCAATTGTTGTGCACATATGGAAAAGAATAAGTGTGCCTTTGGTAAGAGGAAAGGTGAAACTACCTTCAGGGTTAAAGGCTTAATGAAGTGTAGGACATGCTACGTTGTGTATCTTTTAAGGTGCTCGTGTGATAAAATTTATGTAGTTTGCACGAAACGGCCTGTGAAGACGAGGTTTAACGAGCACCTTAGAAATATAGACAACGGTCTGGATAACCATGGTGTGCCAGCACACTTTCTTGAAGTACATGGTAGGGATAGCACAGGTCTTAGTATTTTAGCTATAGAACATGTTAAGAACCCCATCAGGGGAGGGGATAGATTACTCCTCCTTAGACAGCGCGAGACCTACTGGATTCACAAGCTGGGAGCTGTGGGTCCAGAGGGTATGAATCGACTTAGCAGCTTTTCTAGATGTATGCCCCCCTTTTTTTCTATGTTTAATATATCTAAGAAGGTGTCCCGTGAAGAAACTAGCACTGAAATGGAGGAGGTTTTTGTAGAGAGCACGTACCTTATCCGAAAATATAAACATCAACATTGTTTAAAGTATAGGTTATCGTATAAATACCATTTTTTATTTTTATTTCTAAAGTCCTCAACATATTAAATTCTGTTTTATTTGGTTATTTTAACTAAGATAATATGTGTCAAAAGTGCTATATAATTTTTGATAGCATTACTATACATAAAATCCTTTTTAACAAAACTTCCATGAAAAACCCACATTAACAGTTTAGTGGTTTTTAAAGAAAACAATATGAAATTATTATTTATTTAATAGTGTAATCTTTGAGGAATTATGTGTAGGGTAATGATTGTTAATTTATTGATAGGTATGATTATTTATTTATTAATTGTTTATATGGTGTTAGGTTTTTATATCATTTATTTATTGATGGAGTTTTCAGCAATATGAATTATTATGCTATGTTAGGAAATATTCTACTGTGGTAGGTTTTAACATATGTTTTATTAATATGTATTAATGTGTATATTGCTATTAGATTAGTATTATATGGGTATAATAACAAGAGACTACTTAGTTTCAAGGATTGAATTGACAGCCATGAGATCGAAGACAATATGAACTTTTGCGGGTTTGTAATTACGAAGTATGAAAGCACCTATACCAAGAAAGTTAGACGATATAAAAAGGGCTTTGACAAGCAATGTGGGCATTGCCTCTGACGAAGCAAGGAGGAGCCTCGCAAAATGCGTAAGGCCACGCCCACTTGACGATACGTTGGACGTACTCTGAGATGTAAGACAGCGCCTGCACTGGAGCCGGCTTTTTACAGAGCAGCGTCTGTCAGCTGGAAGCAGAGAGGGTCCTAAGGATTCAGGCAAAGACTTATACGCTGGCTATCGAAAACTACCTAAGGGAGAGAGGAGGAGACCGGTGGAGTGACATTCCCACGAACCATTTATATATGCATATTCATACCTCATATGTTTGAGGACACCGATGTGAGTGTATAGTCTGATGTTTGGATGTGTGTACTTTTTATGTTACCAATAAATTGTTTTTTAATCTGCACTTAGATCATCCGTGTACTGTTTGGTGCACAGAGTTGCGCTCCTGTTCTCTTGTTTTTCACAGGGACTTGTTTCATCTTAATTGTCTCAAGATATCCCTTGGGACAGTCAAAGGGAAACAATCAAACAAGCGTAGTGCCTTTGGCATTATAGGCATTTTCAAAATGGCAATCCTAACTAACCAGCATATTTCCTTGAAATCCTATCTCTTGAGGAGATCACAGACTACTGTGAGTAACCACGCATACTTAAAG
The DNA here is from genome assembly GCF_027579735.1 of Bombina bombina. Lineage (NCBI taxonomy): Eukaryota > Metazoa > Chordata > Amphibia > Anura > Bombinatoridae > Bombina > Bombina bombina. Next base: position 741,079,989 of record NC_069501.1, on the reverse strand, counting down.
CTAAGACCACATCTAGATTTCATGCCAATACTACACCAAGATGTTTGAGAGATATTGTGGACCAATTACACGCATATTCTGTCTTGAGTGAATCAAGAGCTACTGGGGATACGTTAAGGGCATATGACTCTAAGAGGCCTTTTTATCAAAGGTCTTGCGGACCTGATCCGACAGTGCGGATCAGGTCCGCAAGACCTCGCTGAATGCGGAGAGCAATACGCTCTCCGTATTTAGCATTGCAACGTCACCCCCTGCAGACTCAAGGCCAATCAGCCGCCAGCAGAGAGGTGTCAATCAATTCCGGCGATTCTGCTCTGAGCAGGCGGACAGGTTTATGGAGCAGCGGTCTTTAGACCGTTGCTTCATAACTGCTGTTTCTGGCGAGTCTGAAGACTCGCCAGAAACATTCGCCCTCAAGCTCCAATCGGAGCTTGATAAATGGGCCTCTAAGACTGCTGCTCCATCGCCGGAATTCAACCAGATCGAGTACTATCGGGTTGATTGACACCTCCCTGCTGGAGGCCGATTGGCCGCGAGTCTGCATTGAGCGGCGTTGCACCAGCAGCTCTTGTGAGCTGCTGGTGCAATGCTGAATATGGAGAGCGTATTGCTCTCCGCATTCAGCGAGGTCTTGCGGACCTTATCCGCACTGTTGGATCAGGTCCGCAAGAGGTTTGATAAATAGGCCTCTAAGTCTTGTTAATATTTATTTTATAATTGCTAATCCGACTAAAGTGGCTAATCAAATTAAAAGCAGCAGCCACTGAAGCAGTCAAGTTAGTCAAGAGCAGAGTGATAGCATCTGCAAACAGCACAATTTTCTCAGTGATTGGGCCTATTGGAATGTCAGAATAGTGGGGGGAATTTCTCACTGCTTACACTTAGAAAGGGCAAATACCAGCGTCTAGTGCCACTGGCTTCGGATATTATTGGAGAACTAAAAACCTACACCCCTAACTTTAGTAAATAAATTAGAATATAAGGCCTGAGTGGCAATAGTGAACACCTTTTGTATCCATCAGGCATTCATCATGGCCTAAGTGGCCATGGTGAACAACTGATGGATACAAAAGGTTTGGAGCAAATTTCTCTCTCATTGCAAAGTGCCTTACAAGTACAGTCACATTATACTATTTACTCCAAAGTTCTTTTAAGTCAACATTAAAAAAGTATTTTAAAAGTACTCCATTTAACAATTGCCATAAATATCTAATAGTGTGGATTTAGTAAAATGAATATTTCACAGTTTAAATCACCACAACATTGCAACTGAGAAATTGCTGAGTTCATAAAGAGCCCGTACATTGTCACAGTCTCTAGTTATAAGATCAGCTCCATTATAATTGAGTTGCACCCTTTCTTCTCTATGGATAGAACGAGTTACACTGTAAAAGGTACCAGCATCACAATGATGCCTTCAAACCATTACTAAACAAACAAAATAAAATGAAGGGACAAAAAAATCCCTCTCTCAGAAAAAATAGAATGATATAACTTCTTCAGCTTTGAAACAGCAAGACAAGATACTTTACACAAGCAATCTCTTATTTAAGAGTTCAGCATACTAGAACTAGGTAAAGAAAAAACCTCACCAATGAGGCCCTTCAGCAGCCTAACCAGAGTCCATGAATTAAACCCATTAACTTCATTATCTATTATGTTTTAATGTTAATTTGGCCCCATATCATTTGCTTTTGTGAACATCTGTTAGAATTTTTTTGCAAAGTCTGAAATATACCTTTTTTTCTTTTATACTCTTTACTAATAGAATTGATTCTGGTAATTTATTGGAATTAAAGGTTTAGAATGGTTAAGAAAAAGCAAGCAGTCACCAACCAGCCATACAGTGTTTTTGCAAGTAAATTCAGATGGATTGGAATATTTTATCCTTGATGTCCTCTCACTACATTAAGCTAAAACTCTCCAAAATGGAGTTTCTTATTTTCCTCACTCTTCCAAAATCTTAAAATCCCAACTTTCTATAACTGTCGATAATTACACCACACCCTCATGCCCTACACCTTGGTTTCAGACTTGAGTCTGACATTTCATCTACTCCTCACATGCAGTCTAATTCCTGCCATTTCCACCTTAGAAACATCTCCAAAAGTCACAACTTCTTCACACAAGGCACAACTAAGATTTTAATCCACTATCTTAACATGTCCCACCTTGACTTTTGCAACCCCATTCTCTCTAGTCTTCATAACTGCCATCTATTTATTTTACAATCCATAATGAATGCTTCTGCTAGGTTGATCTCAGTCTTGTAGAACTCTCTACCTAGCTCAACATGACTCTCCCCTAGTTTTCAAAGTTTCAAGCATTCCTTAAAGATTCTGCAGTTCTAAAATGTATGCTAATGTTTTCTTACCTTAGTCCCTATCCATCTTTTATCATCCCCTTGATCCGCCTTAACATGTAAACCTATGAGCCCCGCTGTCTTTCATTAAATGTGATCTTCAATAGTAAGCAACTCTTAATAGGACCCTCTTAACCATTTGCTTCTTATAAATGGTACTTTGCATATTATAACAAAAAATAAAATGCAGCACCAAATCAGCACCACATAGGCTCCCAAGAAAATCTCCTAATCAGATTATAAGTAGTACAAAGCCAAATGGCATGGGGGATCACCTTTAAGGGTGTGCAGGATATATATGTTACAATAACAATAAAAATGTATTTCCAGATTACTATAAACATATGCACTTATATAAAAAATGTATCGATAATTTATATGAGATTGGCTAATGTGGAGAAGGAAAAATGTACTAGAAGAGAAGTGAGTGAATAGTCCAAAAAAGTCATATATATATATATATATATATATATATATATATATATATATATATATATATATATATATATATATATATATATATATATATATACACTGCTCAAAAAAATAAAGGGAACACTAAAATAACACATCCTAGATCTGATTGAATTAAATATTCTAATGAAATACTTTGTTGTTTACATAGTTGAATGTGCTGACAACAAAATCACACAAAAATTAAAAAATGGAAATCAAATGTTTCAACCCATGGAGGTCTGGATTTGGAGTCACACTCAAAATTAAAGTGGAAAAACACACTACAGGCTGATACAACTTTGATGTAATGTCCTTAAAACAAGTCAAAATGAGGCTCAGTAGTGTGTGTGTGGCCTCCACATGCCTGTGTGACCTCCCTACAACGCCTGTGCATGCTCCTGATGAGGTGGCGGATAGTCTCCTGAGGGATCTCCTCCCAGACCTGGACTAAAGCATCTGCCAACTCCTGGACAGTCGGTGGTGCAACGTAAAGTTGGTGGATGGAGCGAGACATGATGTCCCAGATGTGCTCAATTGGATTCAGGTCCGGGGAACGGACGGGTCAGTCCATAGCATCAATGCCTTCGTCTTGCAGGAACTGCTGACACACTCCAGCCACATGAGGTCTAGCATTGTCTTGCATTAGGAGGAACCCAGGGCCAACCGCACCAGCATATGGTCTCACAAGGGGTCTGAGGATCTCATCTCGGTACCTAATGGCAGTCAGGCTACCTCTGGCGAGCACATGGAGGGCTGTGCAGCCCCCCAAAGAAATGCCACCCCACACCATTACTGACCCACTGCCAAACCGGTCATGCTGGAGGATGTTGCAGGCAGCAGAATGTTCTCCACGGCGTTTCCAGACTCTGTCACGTCTGTCGCATGTGCTCAGTGTGAACCTGCTTTCATCTGTGAAGAGCACAAGGAGGCAGTGGCGAATTTGCCAATCTTGGTGTTCTCTGGCAAATGCCAAACGCCCTGCACGGTGTTGGGCTGTAAGCACAACCCCCACCTGTGGACGTTGGGCCCTCATACCACCCTCATGGAGTCTGTTTCTGACCGTTTGAGCAGACACATGCACATTTGTGGCCTGCTGGAGGTCATTTTGCAGGGCTCTGGCAGTGCTCCTCCTGTTCCTCCTTGCACAAAGGCGGAGGTAGCGGTCCTGCTGCTGTGTTGTTGCCCTCCTACGGCCTCCTCCATGTCTCCTGATGTACTGGCCTGTCTCCTGGTAGCACCTCCATGCTCTGGACACTACGCTTACAGACACAGCAAACCTTCTTGCCACAGCTCGCATTGATGTGCCATCCTGGATGAGCTGCACTACCTGAGCCACTTGTGTGGGTTGTAGACTCCATCTCATGCTACCACTAGAGTGAAAGGACCGCCAGCATTCAAAAGTGACCAAAACATCAGCCAGAAAGCATAGGAACTGAGAAGTGGTCTGTGGTCACCACCTGCAGAACCACTCCTTTATTGCGGGTGTCTTGCTAATTGCCTATAATTTCCACCTGTTGTCTATCCCATTTTCACAACAGTATGTGAAATTGATTGTCACTCAGTGTTGCTTCCTACGTGGACAGTTGGATTTCACAGAAGTGTGATTGACTTGGAGTTACATTGTGTTGTTTAAGTGTTCCCTTTATTTTTTTGAGCAGTGTATATATATATATACACCCTGAACTCTATTCCTGTATTAAAAGAAATGTGGTGCTGTTCCTTACACTTTCTTATTTCATGTATGTGAAATGTCAGAAAAATCCAAAGAGAGAATACCTAGGTCAGATGCACAGGTTTTAAAATAAAACAGAAATCCAAAAAATCATGTTTGGAAAAAAACAAGATTTACAGGTTCTAGAACCTCGGTGCTTTTTTTAAATTTTAGAAGAAAATCTAACCAAAGCAGTAAATAAAGATTTCTTAATAAATTAAATGGTTAAAAAACATCCTTTATCATGCACATTATACCCATCAGGCCCATATACAAATGACATTCATATTGTTTAAGACCTTATAGTAAAACACTCTATGAATTAGTAAAACACACACAAACTCTATTAACCCCATTAATCCATATCATATTTCAATAATCAGAATCCATTATCAGCAGTTTTGATTGATGTTGTGGTAAAATGGAGATTGTATTTCATGCAAGGTAACAATCTTGGCTGTGTTTGACTCAGAAAGATTGTGATCACTGGGGGGGGAGATCTATTCACTGGGAAAAAAATGAATAGATTGGAATATACCCCTCTGTGCTTTATCCTTAAATAATATCTTTAAATAACTATGGTACATTTATACACTGGAACCAATGAAGTCTTGGGGGCCGATTCACCCGTTTTATGCGCGAACCTTCAGGCTCGCCAGAAACAGGAGTTAAGAAGCAGTGGTCTTAAGACTGCTGCTCCTAAACTCTTCCGCAATCGGGTTTATTGACGCCCCCTGCTAGCAGCCGATTGTCCGCGAATCTGCAGGGGGCAGCATTGCACAAGCCTTTCACTAGAAATGCTTGTGCAATGACAAATGCCGACAGCATATGCTGTCGGCATTTATCGATGTGCAGCGGACAATTATCCGCTACAGCAGATCATGTCCGCTCGCACTTTGATCATTTGCCCCCACGTGGGGGATATTTATCAAAGCCTCAACTATGCTGAATTTGCCCGCACCAATACGCTCGCCTAACATCGCCTAACATCATTGCCGCGGACCTGAATACGATATTTATAAAAAAGGCCGGCAAAATGCCGCACACCAAGTATGGGGCGATGCGCATCGGTCTGTTGTTAACTAGCAGTCATCGAACTCGCTGCTATTCGGCTTTTTAGCAACTTTATTTATACCCTGTCACTAAACGCTGCCACTATACTAAAATGTTTAACCCATATCCTGCCGCTCCCGGACCCTGCTGCAACCTAAATAAAGTTATTAACCTCTATCCCGCCATTACCGGACCCCACCGCCACTAAATGAAGTTATTAACCCCTAAACCTCTGGCCTCCCACATCACTACCATTAAATAAACCTATTAACCCCTAAACCGCCAGCCCCCCACATCGCCATAAACTAAATTAAGCTATTAACCCCCAAACCTAACAACCCGCTAACTTTACATTAAAATTACAACATCCCTATCTTATAATAAATTAAAACTTACCTGTAGAACTTACCTGTAGAATTAAAATAAACTATATTAAACTATTAATTAACCTACCCTAACTACTATATTAAACTAGCAATTAAATTAACTATATTACATATTAAAAACCATAACCCTACTCAAATGATTTAAATCTACTATTAAAAATTACTAAATTACAAAAAAAAATAAACGCTGTTACAAATAAAATACTAAATTACGAGAAAAAAAACCCACAGTATCAAAAATATAAACGAATTACACCTAATCTAATAGCCCTATCAAAATAACCCCCCCCCCAAATAAAAAAAACCCTAGCCTACAATAAACTACCAATGGCCCTTAAAGGGCCTTTTGCGGGGCATTGCCCCAAAGACATCAGCTCTTTTACCTGTAAAAAAAAGTACACTTACAGTTTTTGAAGTTCTTCTTGAAGGATCCATCTAGCCGGCAATAAGTCTTCATCCGGGCGGCCTCTTCCATCTTCATCCATCTAGCGAAGTCTTCATCCATGCGACCTCTTCTATCTTCAATACGGTCGCCACCGTAAACTGGAACTTGAATGCAAGCTGGGGGAACAGTAAAACCCACCACCCACCCAACCAACCCCGCCAAATAAAAAACCTATCTAAAAAACCTAAGCTCCCCATTGCCCTGAAAAGGGCATTTGTATGGGCATTGCCCTTAAAATTGCAATTTAGCTCTTTTACCTGCCCAGACCCTACTCTAAAAATAAAACCCAACCAAAAAACCCTTAAATAAACCTAACACTAACCCCCGACGATCCACTTATAGGATTTGAGCAGCTCAATCCTATTGGCTGATTGGAACAGCCAATAGGATTTTAGCAGCTCTAATCCTATTGGCTGATTAGAACCTTTCAGGCAATAGGAATGCAAGGGACGCCATCTTGGATGACGTCACTTGCATTCAAGTTCCAGTTTACGGTGGCAACCATATTAAAGAGGAGCTCCGCGCCGGATGTCTTCAGGATGGACGCGCTCCGCGCCGCATGGATGAAGATAGTAGAGGCCGCCGGGATGAAGACTTCTTGCCGGCTGGATCCTTCAAGCAGAACTTCAAAAACTGAAAGTGGATTGTGGGGGTTAGTGTTAGGTTTATTTAAGGGTTTTTTGGGTGGGTTTTATTTTTAGAGTAGGGTCTGGGCAAGTAAAAGAGCTAAATGCCCTTTTAAGGGAAATGCCCATCCAAATGCCCTTTTTAGAGCAATGGGGATCTTAGCGGCTAGATTACGAGTTTTGTGTTAGAGGCTATGCGGTGCTAACGAGCAGTTTTCTCTCACCGCTCACTTATCTGCAGCGCTGGTATTACGGGTTTTTACAAACCCGGCGTTAAAAGGCAAGAAGTGAGCGTAGAGCAAACTTGTGCTCCTTACCGCACTCCAATACCAACACTGCTTAAGTCAGCGGTGAGCTGGTTGTATGTGCTCGGGCATGATTTCCAAATAAACATCAATGGGGAGAGTCGGCTGAGAAAAAGTCTAACACCTGCAAAAAAGCAGCGTAAAACTCAGTAACGCAGCCCCATTGATTCCTATCGGGAAATAAAATTATTTTTACACCAAACACCCTAACATGAACCCAGAGTCTAAACACCCCTAATCTTACGCTTATTAACCCCTAATCTGCCGCCCCCGACATCGCCAACACCTGCATCATACTTATTAACCCCTAATCTGCTGCTCCGGACACCGCCGCCACCTACAATATATGTATTAACCCCTAATCTGCTGCCCCCAACATCGCCGACACCCACATTATATTTATTAACCCCTAATCTCCCGCCCCAATGTCGCCGCAACCTACCTACACTTATTAACCCCTAATCTGCCGCCCCCAACGTCACCGCCACTATAATAAACATATTAACCCCGAAACCGCCTCGCAAACATTAGTTAAATATTATTAACCCCTAATCTGCTGTCCCTAACATCGCCGCCACCTACCTACATTTATTTACCCCTAATCTGCCGCCCCCAATGTCGCCGCCACTATATTAAATTTATTAACCCCTAAACCTAAGTCTAACCCTAACCCTAACACCCCCTAACTTGAATATAATTACAATAAATATAAATAAAATTACTATCATTAACTAAATAATTCCTATTTAAAACTAAATACTTACCTGTAAAATAAACTCTAAGCTAGCTACAATATAACTCATAGTTACATTGTATCTAGCTTAGGGTTTATTTTTATTTTACAGGCAAGTTTGTATTTATTTTAACTAGGTAAAATAGTTATGAAATAGTTATTAACTATTTAATAACTACCTAGCTAAAATAAATACAAAAGTACCTGTAAAATAAAACCTAACCTAAGTTATAATAACAACTAACCTAACCCTACAATTAAATAAATAAACAAAATTAAAAACAATTAAATAAATTAAGTTAGCTAAAGTACAACCCCCCCCCACTAAATTACAGAAAATAATAAACAAATTAAAAGATCTTTAAACTAGTTACACTTAAAAGGGCCTTTTGCGCCTTTTGCGGGGCATTGTCCCAAAGTAATCAGCTCTTTTACCTGTAAAAAAATACAAACAACCCCCCCAACAGTAAAACCCACCACCCACACAACCAACCCCCCAAATAAAATACTATCTAAAAAAACCTAAGCTCCCCATTGCCCTGAAAAGGGCATTTGGAGGGGCATTGCCCTTAAAAGGGCAGTTAGCTCTTTTGCGGCCCAAACCCTAATCTAAAAAATAAAACCCACCCAGTAAACCTAACACTAACCCCCTGAAGATCGACTTACTGTTCTGATGACTGGACATCCATCCTCAAGGAAGCGGCAGAAGTCTTCATCCAACCGGGCCGAAGTCCTCAACGAAGCCGGGACAAGTCTACATCCAAGCCGGGCAAAGTGGTCCTCCAGACGGGCAGAAGTCTTCATCCAGATGGCATCTTCTATCATCATCCATCTGACATGGAGCGGATCCATCTTCAAGACATCTGACGCGGAGCATCCTCTTCAAATGAAGTCTTCTTACTGAATGACGGTTCCTTTAAGTGACGTCATCCAAGATGGTGTCCCTTAGATTCCGATTGGCTAATAGAATTCTATCAGCCAATCGGAATTAAGATAGAAAAATTCCTATTGGCTGATGCAATCAGCCAATAGGATTGAAGTTTAATCCTATTGGCTGATCCAATCAGCCAATAGGATTGAGCTTGCATTCTATTGGCTGTTCCAATCAGCCAATATAATGTGAGCTCAATCCTGATCAGCCAATAGGATTGAACTTCAATCCTATTGGCTGATTGCATCAGCCAATATGATTTTTTCTACCTTAATTCCGTTTGGATGATAGAATTCTATCAGCCAATCGGAATCTACGGGATGCCATCTTAGATGACGTCACTTAAAGGAACCGTCATTCAGTAAGAAGACTTTGTTTGAAGAGGATGCTCCCAGGACATACTTGAAATCCCAGGACATACTTGAAAACTAGAGAAATCTCAATGTATCCTTCCTGGTAAAATATTTTATAAATAAATAAATAAAAAAATCGGATGTCTTGAATATGGACCCGCTCCGCGTCGGATGGATGAAGATAGAAGATGCCGTCTGGATGAAGACTTCTGCCCGTCTGGAGGACCACTTCGCCCGGCTTGGATGAAGACTTCTCCAGGCTTTGTTGAGGACTTCGGCCTGGTTGGATGAAGACTTCTGCCGCTTCCTTGAGGATGGATGTCCGGTCTTCAGAACAGTTAGTCGATCTTCAGGGGGTTAGTGCTAGGTTTTTTTTAAGGGTGTATTGGGTGGGTTTAATTTTTTAGATTAGGGTTTGGGCCGCAAAAGAGCTAAATGCCCTTTTAAGGGCAATGCCCATCCAAATGCCCTTTTCAGGGCAATGGGGAGCTTAGGTTTTTTCAGATAGTATTTTATGGGTGGGGTTGGTTGTGTGGGTGGTGGGTTTTACTGTTGGGGGGGGTTGTATGTATTTTTTTTTACAGGTAAAAGAGCTGATTACTTTGGGCCAATGCCCTGCAAAAGGCCCTTTTAAGGGCTATTGATAGTTTAGTTTAGGCTAGGGTTTTTTTATTTTGGGGGGGGGGGCTTTTTTATTTTGGGGGGGGGCTTTTTTATTTTGATAGGGCTATTAGATTAGGTGTAATTAGTTTAAAGATCTTGTAATTTGTTTATTATTTTCTGTAATTTAGTGTTTTGTTTTTTGTACTTTAGCTAATTTAATTTAATTTATTTAATTGTTTTTAATTTAGTTAATTTATTTAATTGTAGGGTTAGGTTAGGTGTTATTGTAACTCAGGTTAGGTTTTATTTTACAGGTACTTTTGTATTTATTTTAGCTAGGTAGTTATTAAATAGTTAATAACTATTTAATAACTATTCTACCTAGTTAAAATAAATACAAACTTGCCTGTAAAATAAAAATAAACCCTAAGCTAGATACAATGTAACTATTAGTTATAATGTAGACCAAAGAAGTGTGCGGTGCCCCTAAACCTGCAAGACTCGTAATAGCAGCGGTAGGGAAAAAGCAGCATTAGGACCTGTTATCGCTGCTTCTTCAGCCTAACGCACAACACGTAATCTAGCCGCATGCTTTTTAGATAGGCTTTTTATTTTTAAGGGCCATTGGTAGTTTATTGTAGGCTAGGGTTTTGTTTTATTTGGGGGGGGGGGGCTTTTTTATTTTGATAGGGCTATTAGATTAGGTGTAATTCATTTTTATTTTTGATACTGTGGGGGGTTTTTTTCGTAATTTAGCGTTTTATTTTTTTGTTATTTAGTCATTTTTAATAGTAGATTTAAATAATTTTGAGTAGGGTTAGAGTTTTTTAATATGTAATATAGTTAATTTAATTGTTAGTTTAATGTAATTTTAGTATAATAGCTAGGGTAGGTTAATTAATAGTTTAATATCGTTTTTTAATGCTACGGGTAAGTTTTTATTTATTATAAGATAGGGATGTTGTAATTTTAATGTAAAGTTAGCGGGTTGTTAGGTTTAGGGGTTAATAGCTTAATTTAGTTTATGGTTATGTGGGGGGCTGGTGGTTTAGGGGTTAATAGGTTTAGTTAATGGTAGTGATGTGGGAGGCCAGAGGTTTAGGGGTTAATAACTTTATTTAGGTTGCGGCGGGGTCCGGGAACGGCGGAATAGGGGTAATAACTTTATTTAGGTTGCGGCGGGGTCCGGGAGTGGCGGGATAGGGGTTAATACTTTTATTTAGTTGTGGCAGTGGCAGGGAGTGGCGGGATAGAGGTCGGGCGGTAGATTAGGGGTGTTTAGACTCAGGGCTTATGTTAGGGTGTAAATGTTACTGGTTTTCTACCATAGAAATCAAGGGATATCTGGCAGCATCAAACATGAGCTTTCGCTGCTTTCAGACTCCCATTGATTCATATGGCATCCGCGGCCTCCAGGGTGGCGGATTGAAAACCAGGTACGCTGGGCCAGAATAGCCGCGAGCGTACCGGTTAACTATTTGATAACTTTGAAAAAGTGTCAAATAGTGCCGAATGTGTATTCGAAATGTGTAATGACGTAAGCATCGATCTGTGTCATATTGAGACCGGCGGATCGTATGTTACGTCACAGACTTCAACTTTTGCTGGTCTGTAGACTTTGATAACTAGGTTGAATCAAGCTCGCCACAATTACGCTGCGGAATTCCAGCGCATTTGCCGTTGACGGCTTGATAAATATCCCCCCATGTCTCAAGTGGAGAATGCCTTCATTTTAAAAGTTTGAAGCAAACTGTTATTTTTATTCTGCAAGTGGTTATAAGGTAACCCAAAATTTAGAAACACTTGTGAGAGAAAAACAGGAAATGAACCCAAGTCTGCACTGCCAATAGCTGCATTATGTCATTGTTCTGTGTTAGTTCTTTAATATTTAATAAAATGATAAACTGTCAGCACTGACTATGGCACACTTAAACTCTGAGATCTTTTTAAATTGTTATTGAATGGTATTACATTTGTCAACAAAATGATGGAGTATTCTGTATATTTTATAAATAGGCATTAGTAGTATTTGCATTAATTTGTTCTATAAATTGCATCAGATTTTATTGATAATAGGTGCTTAAATGAATGGGTTTACTCCCTTTACTCCCTTTCCTTTAAAAATCAAAACACAATAGTCATGGACTGTTATCTCAACAATATCACAAAGGCAATGTATTTCTCCCATGGTCACAAATCAGCACATGAGAATAGCAAAGGAAAATGTGCAGCAGATGTTTATAGAGGTGTAGCAAATAGAACGATACAATTACTGTGATGTCATAGAGCATTAAGGACACAATACAAAATATATATAATAATATAATAATAAAGGTCTATATTTAGTAGCTTTACATAGTTCAATTTATTTATGACTCTGATATTGTGCAAGTCAAATTTTGTTCCACTTCTGAACCAGTTTCTTGTTACTGAATTCACCACTACCTCAAAGTTATATTTGTCTGATATCTGTATCTGGTCCACAATATAATATAGAGTGGAAATGTAATAATGGGCTTTAACTTCACTTAACTCATATTAACACACAATGTACCCTGTATGTCACTGGTCGTTAAGGGTTTTTTCAGGACATAATAGCACAAGTCTAGCAAGAACAAACTATTAATACCCTCCCCTCCAGCAGGCTTTGTGGAATAGAGCTGTCTCAACGCTGGTGGCAAGACCGCGCTATAAAACAATCAAGTCCCAATAAAAGGCCAGTGACATACAGGGTACGTTGCTGGTCCTTAAGGGGTTAACATTAACCCTTTGAGTGCTAAGCACTTGGGTGCTAAGGTTTTTTTAAAGGGTTTTTTATTTTATATTTTCAAAACTAATTTTTTTTACTTTTTTTTTTAATTATTTCAGGCTTCTAAGCAGCATGCCCCCTGCTCCTATATTTAACATTGTTAATGTTAAATAAACTTGCGCGATGACGTCATCACGTTATTGCGTGTGACGTCACCACGCAAAACGGGAAGCCCCGGCGATGCCTGTCATTATGCAGCACCGATCGCCAGGGTAGGAGTGGGTGGGAGCCCCCAGATCTTCCTCAAGTTGGGAGAGTGCTAGTGATGGCTCTGAGCCGTCATTAGCACCAGAGTGGGAAATTCTGTGACGGCTCAGAGCCGTCATTAGCACTCAAGGGGTTAAAATATCAAAATATTTAATTTCAATGATTTTAAATTGGTTCAAACACCTGAGACCTCGTATCTTTAAGACCTTATAAGTTTTTTGTGCAATTTTATTTAATCATTTTTATTAGATGGTGTTATTATGAGTGTAACTGTTCTATGTAATATATTTTTCATATGTTTTGTGATACTTTTTTGTTTCATGAAACAGTTAAAGAGAGCTCTGAGGATGCCGCAATCATTCTAATGTAAATTGCGATTGCGGTCAAGTGATCACGTTTACTTTCAATTTGTAATATGGGCGCTAAACCCAACATGTGCAAACACCTGTGATAAACCCTTTTTTCTGATGGAATTAAATGTTATCAAATTGGAGAAGCCGTGAAAAACATATATCAAAGCTCTTCTAACAAGTTGGAATATACTATTTGAGAAACACTAAGATGTTCTTTTCATGAAAAAAAAAGTGAAATATGTTTATTTTGAAACTAACAGGTATATCTGAGCCTGAATGTCCACAGCCTAATAAGTACATATCCCACTGATATATTGGTGGCCAGGGATACGCCTCACAAGCAAATTATGCTCTGATTACAAAAAACTGTAATAGATTATAAAATGCCACTTTTTTTAGATGCAACAAAGTAAAAAATATGTTTTACCTCCCACGAACGCAGATGCAAATGTTTTTAAAGTAGATTTGCCAAACTATACGTTTACTCAAGTATAGTTTGCTTCTTCATATTCACCTGTCGCTTTCTTTAGCTTCAAAGTAACAGATAAACTAAAAGGATGAGTCAATTACTTGAATGGAATATCATTTTCTACTTCACGGCCACCTTTCTAAAATATACTAAGTTCATGTCCCTCCAATAGAGTTGTCACATACATCACAGTTTTATGCAAATTATTCATATTTTGGGGTTTGTAAATAATGTTTTTTACCCTGTTTTAAATCTAGATGCTTTTATTTATTCTTCTGTTTCTACAGTATCAACTCATCTGCAAGCTATGTTGTTAGATTTTCTTATGATCCAAGAGATTATATATTATTTCAGGAAAGTTAATTATGGGAAAAAAGGTCTGGTTGTTAACAAGACAAAAGTGTTATTGTGGGTGTGCACAAGGTATGGAACCCCTGTGCACAATAACAAAAGGAGGCGTTCACTTTAAAAACACTAGATAGACAAAAGCGACTCACATTTAGGAGGGCACTACCAGTAGTGCGCGTGACACAAGCTGAGGCACACTGGTCCCTACAGCGAGACTGACACTGGCAAAAGCAGTCAACTTGGGGGGACCGATGTGCCTCAGCTTGTGTCACGCACACTACTGGTAGTGCCCTCCTAAATGTGAGTTGCCCTTTGTCTATCTTTGAGGTCAATCACTTTGTTTAAACTTATTTAGCCTATGAAGCGCCTCTTTTTCTTTCTCTTATTGTTTACAAGGCACCTCCATTTCTTCTGTCTTACCAAGATGCCATATTAATTGGACCTATGCCCACAAAATATGCAATCTTAAAACTCTGCCTTCCTTCCTCATACTGTAATTATTCTGCATTTTTCCCTAATCAATCCTTCACAATTTAACTGTTCCTGGCTATCTATTCATACTTTCTGTGATCATGTTAGAGTGGATGGTGTTAAAGAATTTGAAGTGGCTCACATATTTTTACTCAAAGTGCCTTAAAGGTCTGTCACACAGTTTGCATACTCTGGCTCTTGCCTAGGACTTTCATCTGGAACATTTATGCTTAGCGAAGGAAGGTCCAGAGGTTTCACCTAGTGGTGCAGTTTAAGATTTTCCGTGGGTTTATGCTTGATGTTCATCAATTGAAAATTTCTTGCCACTGATCTGTGCAATCACAAAGTATACTAGTATACCACCAACTATAAAGTGTGAAGGGTGGTAATAGCGTGTTAATAAATAAATATTTTTCCCACCACAAATAAAGTTGAATCATCATCACCACCTCCTACCTCAAAATTCCAGGGCTGCATATACTGCTTACCAAACACAAACCATTCAGCGTTTAACAGCCGACTTAGGATAAGCCATGTAGTGGAGCTTGCATACTTCCCTGCAGTCTCGCCTCTGTATTATCTGGGTGAGAGGCTTCTCCACTGTTTGCTACATTCACAGCAGCTAATTGAAACTTTGAAACACTGTGCCAATCTTCATCTTATGCTACCACATGTGACCTGGAGCTCACGTGTTACTTATAATCCGGGGTAAAATTTGGAAGTTGCTCAGGCCCAGTAGAATGAATGAAATTCCAGGAAAAAACAATGTTTAGCTTGCACCTCTTCCAATAAAAGTTTAAACTTTATATATATATATATATATATATATATATATATATATATATATATATATATATATATATATATATATAAACATGTAGCCAGACAGATCTCAGCTACATCTTATGCTTGATATTAACATTAACATTGACTGCTTTAGTTGTTTCACAAACAGTAGAGATTTCTTGTTTGTTGTCAAAATTCCTAAAATTTTCTTCTTAAAGAGTGCACATACCCTTCTTATTTCCTTTTATCTGTTTCAGAATATAACATTTGTTTTTCAAAAATTGCCACATCACTCAATCTCTCCATGCTGGCATTGACATTGGCACAACACAGTTGTGCTGACCGATTCTACCTACTTGGCATTTCATGTTTTCGTTTTAAAAGCCTAGTTTGGACCTACTACTAATTACACTAGTTATAATTGCTTCTTGCTATGAGTGTAACCTCTTTGAGACAAATTTCCTCTTATTGTATCACAATAATTACTTTAAAAAATGAAGAGAGGAGAACCAACAACAAGGTCACCTATCTAGAAGATCTTATTAAGACGTATAGAAGACCTCATTAATGAGGTTCAGAAGACTATCTATGATGTGTTCTTTCCTGAATGTATCCCAGGAGAGATCAAGATTTAGTGATATGGCTACTAGAAGTAAATTACCATATTCTGCTAAAGATGGCCCATTTGGAAGGGAACATGAACTGCCAAACTCTGATGTCCCATGGTCAACAGTGAATAAAGCTGTGGAAGAGATTTATCCAATAGAACCTGGAATTCACCCTTGTCATGGGAGTTGCATAACTAGAGGAGACATTCTACATGGGGCTCCTGAAATTATGAATTTTATTTTACTGAGCATTGTATTATAAAATACGTGTCTCTACTTAACACAGTTTCCAAGATAAAAAATTGGTTTTAAAAAAATTCCTGTGGGGGCCTTAGAACACTGAAGAGGTATCTTATAGAATCTCTAACAACAAAAGTAGTTTAAAAACACTCACCTAGATTACGAGTTTTGCGTTATGAGTCAAATAGCAGCGTTGTGGCCCATAACGCATAATTTTTCCTAAAGCAGCCATTACAAGTCTTGTCGGTATAGGTGTACCGCAAGCCTTTTAGCCTGTAACGCAACGTCAGTACTGTACTCTTAAAAATTATTTTTTTTTTAAATGGGATTCCCATAGCACCGGTATTACGAGTTTTGCATTCTGGCTAAAAAGCGAGCGCTAAAGCCTAAAACGACAAGATCTGTAACGCCATCTAAAGTCAGTAGTTATGAGTGTTACGCTAAAAAGCTGTAACATAACACTCATAACTAATGTGTTAAAAATTACACTAACACCCATAAACTACATATTTACCCCTAAATAGAGGCCCTCTCACATCGCAAACACTATTTGAAAGTTTTTAACCCCTAATCTGCCGCTTCCGATGTTGCTGCAACTTTAAAGAAATACTAACCCCTATTCCGCCGCTCCCTGACATCCTCACAACTATAATAAAGTTATTAACTCCTAAACCGCTGCCCTCCCACTTCGCAAACACTATTTAAATATTATTAACCCCTAATCTACCGTCCGCCCACATCGCCCCCACTATACTTAAGTTAAGCCGTACACTGTCGCCACTATAATAAACCTATTAACCCCTAAACCGAAAGCCCCCAAGACGAAATATATTAATTAAACTATTAACCCCTAAACCGAAAGCCCCCACATCGCAATAAACCAATTTAAACTAGTTACCCCTAAACATAACCATAACCCTAACTTTATACTACAATTACAATTTTCCCTATCTTAAATTAAATTAAAACTTACCTGACAAATTGAAATAACTAAGTTTAAACTAACAATTAAACTAATATAATAATTAAACTAAAATTAAACTAACTACCAATTAAACTAAACTACACATTAAAAAAACCCTAACACTACTCTAAAAATTACAAACTATCTAATTAAAAAAAAATATATATTAAGTTACAAAAAATATCAAACACTGAATTACAAAAAATAAAAAACGAAATTATCCAAAATAAAAAAGAATTACACCTAATCTAATAGCCCAATCAAAATAAAAAAGCCCACCCAAAATAAAAAAAACTCTAGCCTACAATAAACTACCAATGGCCCTTAAAAGGGCCTTTTGTGGGGCATTGCCCCAAAGATATCAGCTCTTTTACTTGTAAAATAAAATACAAAGACCCCCCCAACAGTAAAACCGACCAGCCAACCAGCCCCCCAAAATAAAAGACCTAAATCTAAAAAAACCTAAGCTACCCATTGCCCTGAAAAGGACATTTGTATGGGCATTGCCCTTAAAAGGGCATTTAGCTCTTTTACTGCCCAGACCCTAAACTAAAAAGTAAAACCCACCCAATAAAACCTTTAAAAAACCTAACTATAACCCCCTGATGATCCACTTACAGTTTTTGAAGTCCCGCTTGAACAATCTTCATCCCGTAGTTGAAGTCCTAATCCAAACGGCGAAAAGTCTTCATCCAGGTGGCCTCTTCAATCTTCATCCAGGCGGCATCTTCTATATTGATCCCGGAGGCGTGGAGCGGGTCCATCCTGAAGACATCCGAGGTAGAGCATCCTCTTCATACGGTCGCCGCCGTATACTAAATCTACAATGCAAGGGACGTAATTCAAGATGGCCTTGCATTTCTATTGGCTGAAAAATTTAAATCAGCCAATAGAATGAAGGCTACTAAAATCCTATTGGCTGTTCAAATCAGCCAATAGGATTTAAGCAGCTCTCATTCTATTGGATGATTCATCAGCCAATAGAATGAGAGCTGCTTAAATCCTTTTGGCAAATTTGAACGGCCAATAGGGTTTGTATAGTGTTAGGGGGTGTTTGTATTTTTGTTTGGAGCAAAAGAGCTGTTTAACTCAGGGCAATGCTCTACAAAAGGCCCTTTTAAGGACCCCCCAAAAGGCCCTTTTAAGGACCCTTAGTAGTTTATTCTAGATTAGGCTTTTTTATTTTGTGGTGTGTTTTTTTTGTTTGTTTTTTTTTTTAAAAAAAGGTATTAGAATAGGAATAATCTTTATTTTTTTTAACAATTTCTTTTGTTTTTGTTTTTCTAATGGTATTTTTTTTTATTTTTTGTAATGGTAGGTTTTTTTATTTTTGGTAATGTAAGGTTTTAGTGTAAGGCAGGTTAGGTTTTATTTCACAGGTAAGTTTGTATTTATTTTAGCTAGGTAGTTAGTAAATAGTTAAGAACTATTTACTAACTAGTCTACCTAGTTAAAATAAATACAACCTTTCCTGTGAAATAAAAATAAAACCTAAGCTAGCTACAATGTAACTATTAGCTATATTGTAGCTAGCTTAGGTTTTATTTTACAGATAAGTATTATAGTTATTATTTAGCTAATAATTGTAAATTTAATTTAGATCTAATTTCATTATGTTAAAGTTAGGGGGTGTTAGGGTTAGGTTTAGGGGTTACTAACTGTAGGCAGGCATCGGCGATGTCAGGGGCGGCAGATTAGGGGTGTTTAGACTCAGGGTTTATGTTAGGTTTAAACTGTCTTTTCTTTTTCCCCATATACATCAATGGGGCTGCGTTACTGAGCTTTTGTTTCCGCAATCGCAGGTGTTAGACTTTGTTTTTGCTGGCTCTCCCCATTGATGTCTATTGGGAAAGCGTGCACGAGCATGTCAAACACAGCGCTTATTTTGTGTGCGGTATAGAATTCAAAATCTCCATATCGCCCGCACAAGCCGGGTTTTTTTCAACTTGTAATGGCAGGGCTATAGGGGTTAAATAACGCCACTTTTGTTGCGTTCCTTACTTTCCCTATAGCGCTCAAAACTCATAATCTAGGTGACTGTGCACAATTGCTGTGTTGTCATCCTTAATAGGGATAAAAGGAAGTTGTCTCTTCAAGATTGTTCTTTCTCCATAATGACCTCAGAAATGAAGATTTGATAGTGAAGTTCTGTTATCAACAGGGTAAAACACAGGAAACAACATTACTCACACTTTGTAGAGTAACGTTCTTTCCTATGTGCTTTTTTTTGTTTTCTTTAATCAATGTTTGTGTTCTCTGCTTGCCACTTTCATATAAAACTGTATGTATTATCTGTTGTTGATATCTAATACTGGTTATCCAGTTTGTTTATTGTAATATTGAGCAAAAGCAAGGTTCTTGCATGTGTGGTTTAAAGGCCTGTTACATTATCTTATCTGTTCTGCTGAAATCAGTTAGGGACAGTTATAAATCAGTAACTAAAAATCTCACAGTCCTTTATGTCTTTTTTTTTTAGGAAACTGTACTTTTGGAACAATACACCTGTAGCCATAAATTAAACCATTAAACTTTACTTATTTACCTTTACACACTTCTGTCCTTCTGTGTATGAGGATTATATTTAGAGGTTCACAGGAGATTGCATAAAGTGCAGTTCCCTTTAAATTAACAATTGAACAAAAGTATTTCTACAAAGAAACTTTGATTACTTTTAGAATAGATCTATAAATGGAAACTGTTGTAAAACTAGAAAATATCTGATTGAGGGCCTGCTATTCAAAACCTCACCGGCATGGAGAGTAATCAAGCAGAATCTTTTGGGATTTTTTTAGACCTTGTATTTTAATGTAGGAGTCACATAAATAACATTATTTCTCAGGATAAAGTGTGTGTTTCTAACATTTTTACTGATGAGACAGCGAGCTTTTGAATATCAGGCCCGAAGACAGAAATATTGGACTTGTAGACAGCATAATTCTACTAGCATACATCCTTCTCCAATAATTCTACTAGCATACATCCTTCTCCAATAATTCTACTAGCATACATCCTTCTCCAAGAATACCAAGTTCTATTGCTTGTTGTATTGTTTATTTCTTTTTAGTACATTAAATAAACATGTTTAATGTGATTCTACTTTTAATAGCTGTACACATATTATTGACAACGCTGAATAACTCTCCCTTGGATTAACACAGTAGAATTTAGTATTACATATAACAAGGAAATTCAATATTCTTTGAAGAGCAAGTTTACACATTACACTATAAACATTTGTAGGAAATAGTTGTCACAGTACTTTTAAATGACGAGGACCTTAATTTACACTGCATGCCTGCTACTGTACTTAAAAAGGGCTATTTATTTAAGAACACTCGACTGCTTGAAGAAAAGATCAAACACATCCATGGAAAGATTTTAAAAGCTTTCCTGTTTAAATCAATACTTCTGTAAACAGCTCAAATTCAATAATTCAAAGAATACAGATTAATTCAGGAAGGGAAAGTAAAGAGCGGAACGTGTTAGCTAAGCTTTCCACCCATTGTAAGTATGGGAAGGTACCACACCTATACAATACAGCAATACTATAATAATGATCTACAACATTGTACCAGGCCTGTAATATAGTTTTGTTTCACATCTTATTATTGGGTTTCTCAATATTCCGTTAATCTGGCACCACAAATCAACATTTCTATGACATTCTAACCAGTCGCTTCCAACTCAGCCTTTAAACCTGATTGTGCTAGTACAGATACAAATTGATGCATAAATAGATACAATACTTTAACTGTCTGTGTGTTTTTACATATAATGTAAACTAAAAAATAATTGCCACATGAAATAATTAATAAATGTGATGACAAGGGACATATAATTAAAAACTGACTAAATATACATTACAAAGATAAAGAAAAAAAACATAACTGACCAACTTTTATCAGAGAGAGGTTATTGCTTTCATAATCTCTCTATTCTGTTTGGCTGCCCTTTTTATTTTATTTTTTTATTTTAGCAGCTAAATGTGTTGATCTTGGTACTATTCTCCCAATCAGTCTATTTGTTGTACCATATGCTTCTGTTCCCTGGTGCAAGTCCAAAATCCTTTTATGTTTGAATTATAAATACATAGAAAACACAATCACACTAATAACATGTTGAATATTTTGTTACAAAATATTAAAAACAAGTCTCAATATCATTCTAAAAAGTACCACAGTAGCAGCCACACATTTTTATAAAATCAGAATCTATGAACACAGGTGCTGGACTAAAAATCCTTCTTGGAAACACATAAATTTGTACTTTTTTTAAACAGTAGTTTTGGTCTATGCTCACCATGGCCACAGCATTTAATCCAATAAAATAACATGTTTTTATTTTGTAAACAACTGATCATTGAGGTCTGTTCAAAACCATTTACTGACTATACATATCTGAGTTTAGGAATATTAAAAGTAATTTTTTCCAAGAATGCAAATGCAGACACCTTTCCAGGAACTTAATTACTTCTCAGTCCCTGGAAAGGACCATCCTTGATATGGTTTAGGAAAGAGTATATTTGTATAGAAAATGAAGCAAAGAGAACCTTAAAAAGGTGGCGCACAAGTAGAATTAAGGGTCAGCAGTCGCACGTTTTGCAAATGCTTTCACAATGACTGGCTTTTTTGCTAATAAAGCATGGGTAATTTTGATATGACTGTGGCTTTGTTTGCTATGTATTTATAAACATTTGTTAGAAGAGTAGGAATTAGTCTCCATAACCAGCATTTGTCAGGGTTTGTTGTCAGTTGTAGTCCACACAATATGTTGGTTTTTGATAGCTTTACTGTTGGCTTTAATGAGCTGCTTTCTCAGCTTTGTGAAGAAAGCTTAAGGGGATGTTGCCATTATGCAGCATTGTTTTAGAGTACATGGTCAGGATTTGGAATTGTGGCCACTTTACAGAGATGAGGTTTGATTACTACTGAAAAACATGCAAGACAGGAAGAGCAGAAACTGATCAAGTATTATAATGTTTTGACTTGGTTTGCTGCTGTGTTACTTGCCCACCTATAAATCTGGGTACAGTGCTCCTTAAACAACTCACTGCCATAAAAAACAATTCACCTTATTCACTCCTCCATTGTTTCAGACAAACTTCCCATTAGGGAGCACTCCTAGGATTGATCTTTCTCTTTTGAGTTATTTCTGCCATAACCTTGATTTTTCTTTTTGGCATGAGTACTTAATTTGGGCATGGATTTCCATGAATATAGATTTGTGAAAGCGTTGTCCTACCTCAGCCAAGCCTCAGCTTCACTATCCAATCACGAAAAAACAACGATCATTATATATCAATTGTTTTTTTTAAAGTGAGTTAAAAATTTGATAAATTATAAGTGGAGCGCTAATGTTAGCACGGGATGCAATAAGCAATATTGCAACCATGCTAACTAGCTTGCATATAAAAAGTTGAAAGTAAACGGTTGTGCTTGAATGCAAACAAAAACTGCGCTTCAAGGATTAGCGTAACTTCAGACTAGTGTAAACAGTAAGGAGTCTTGCTTATTCTTCAAGCACAGTTTCTGTTTGTGCTCGAGCGCAACCTTTTACTTCCAACTTGAAATATGCGCACTAGCTAGCGCAGTTAAGAAATTGCTTATCGAGTCCCAGACTAACATTAGTGATCCACTTGTATTCTACCCCACAATGCATAGCAATTAAACTGTGTTGGCTTCTTTGACAAGGTAAGTAAATCCCTGGTTATACCCAGGACAGAATAGGGTTTGTGAATCTAAGCTCAGAACAAATGTCCCCCTAAGGTAAGCCTGTGTAGCTTTATGGAGGCAGTGCCTAATGCCAAATCATAAATTAGAAACAAGCAAAGAAGTATAGGAAAGAAGCATTATTAGCACACTTATTTCTGAGTGTAGATTAATAACAAATTACTGGAGATGAGGGCTATTGTCATGTCTCCAGGTACATAAAAAATAGATTTGTAGCTTTTTCCAATATTTAACAAATATAGCTTTGAATAAGTTAAACTCATGGAATAAAGCAACTTAATATTAGTAATTGAAAATGATTTGTGTAAATAAAAAATAATACAGAGTGGGAAATCTGAGGAGAAAGATTCTTGAAGTAAACTCACTCAGAATAATATTTGTCATACAAGAAACAGGCTGTATTAATGACAAAAAATAATACACTCTGTGCGCACAAGAGAAAAATAGGAGACAAAATGGTGAGCAAAAAGATAGAAAAATAAGTATCCGCTATATATGAGATGTAAACTTGAAATAACAAAATATACTTTGTAAGTTACAAGATGATCTTACTTGAGGCAAAAACAGTTTATGAGCTGAGGAAGTTTGTACCTGATCGGAGACTGAAATGTATCGAAGACACAGCTGGGAAGCAGCGTTAATGATTATGCAGCGTTCACTGAACAGGTCAGAGAGGAGAAGGCTGCAAGATGTGAGTGCTGTACGGCTCCTGTGATACAGCGTGTGAGATGACGTCACAGATTCAGGCTGTAAATTACGGCAAGGGATAAATACCTTGGAGAAGTAAGTTTTGGAAGATATAATCACTTGAGATACACTTTGAAAGTGAAAACTTGATCCAACGTAGATGATTCTCAAAAATTAGTTAAAGGCTTGAAAAAGTAGAAACGGAGGAACAGGAAGTTCTTCAGAAACACAACTTCAATAATCAAGCATTAAACAGGTGTGTCTGATATCCTTTTATAGGTGAATAGTAAAGGTGGACAAAGGGATTTAAGGTGGAATCATGACAGATCCCCCGTCTCAAGGCGAACTTCCTGGGAGCAGAGACCCAGGTTTGGAAGGGTTGTGAAGATGAAATTCACGTAAGAGCTCTGGAGCGTGAATATCACGTAGAGGAATCCAAGAGTCTTCTTCAGGACCATATCCCAACCAACGGACCAGATATTCAACCCGTCTCCAACGTTTGCGGGAATCCAAGATCTTTTCCACCTCGAATTCAGACTGATCTGCACACAAATCCGCATCAGAGGAATCATTCCCGGGTAGTGAGTCTAGTGTACCAAAATAAGGTTTCAAGAGAGACACATGGAAGGAAGGATGAATCCGTAGATGAGCTGGCAAATGGAGAACGACTGCATTAGGATTCAGGATTTTCTTAATTTTGAAGGGACCTATAAATTGGGTTGCCAATTTTTTGCAGGGAACTTTCAGTTTTATATTTTTCGTGGATAACCATACACAATCTCCAGGTTTATATGATGGGGGAGGTATATGTTTCTTGTCAAAATAAAACTTTTGTTTATCTTTTGCAGTCTCCAGATGTTTTTTCAATAAAGGTATGGAGTTTTTCAGTTCAGTAATATATTCGACAGCATAGGGAGAAGATGAGGTGATGTTAGAAGTGGGTATTGTTCTCGGATGATAACCATAAGAAGCATAAAATGGTGTCATTTTAGTAGAAGTGTTAATCGAATTATTATAAGCGAATTCCGCCATTGGTAGCCAGTCTGACCAATCATCTTGAACTTGAGATATATAACACCGAAGATACTGCTCTAATGTTTGATTTAGTCGTTCTGTCAAACCGTTAGACTGCGGATGAAAAGCTGTTGTGAATCTGGGGGTGATCTTCAATAGACGACACAATTCCCTCCAGAATCTGGAGGTGAACTGAGTTCCCCTATCTGTAACTATTGAAAGTGGTAGACTATGTAATTTTACGATATGGTTAATGAAACAGGTAGCAGTGGTTGTTGCAGAGGGTATCTTCTTAAGTGGAATGAAATGTCCCATACGAGTAAGGTGATCAACGACTACGAGGATACAGGTATAATTCTTCGAAGGTGGTAACTCTACAATGAAATCCATTGATATCATATGCCAAGGAGTGTCAGGTATTGGCAGAGGAGTCAACAAACCGAATGGTTTATGCGAAGGTCGTTTGGTTCGGGAACAAACTTGGCAGTCAGTGATATGGCTACAAATATCTTGTTTCATTTTCGGCCACCAATATTCTCTATTCAACAATTCATGGGTTTTAGTAATACCCGGATGTCCTGCTAATGGAAGATTATGGAAATGATGAAGTAATTGTTTTCTTAATGTTGGTGGTACATACAGAAGTTTGTGATGATATAAACCAGTCTTTGAATCTTTAGTACAGATTGAAGGGATTGTGGAATCTTTGAGTTGAGCATGTAGTAGATCAGAATGGAATGAGGTAATAGAGGCTAAGAATCTGTGAGTGGGTATGATATTTTGTGCCTCTTCCTTTTCAGGTACATTCTGAAAAGTTCTGGAAAGAGAGTCTGCTTGAGTGTTTTTTGATCCTGGACGGTAGTGGATGAGATAGTTAAAGCGATCTAGAAAAAGGGACCATCGGACCTGACGTGAAGATAAAGTTTTGTTTTTCTTTAGGTACTGTAGATTCTTGTGATCTGTAAGTACTAAAAAAGGTTTGGATGTGCCTTCAAGAATATGCCTCCAATGTTCCATGGCAACTTTTATTGCCAAAAGTTCTAGGTCACCCACAGAGTAATTCCTTTCTGCTGGAGTCAAGAGTCGGGAATAAAAGGCAACAGGATGGTTAACTTGTGATCCAATACGTCGTTGAGACAAAATTGCCCCAACACCAACATTTGAGGCATCAACTTCCAAGGTAAAATCTGCATCTGGATCAGGAAGCTGTAAGATGGGAGCTGAAGTAAAACATTTTTTCAGATGTTCGAAAGCTTCTTGTGCTTCAGTAGTCCAACAAAATTTAATTTTTCCTGTCAATTTAGTTAAGGGTTGAACTATGGAAGAATACCCCTGAATAAATCTTCTGTAAAAATTGGAGAAACCAAGAAACTTTTGGAGAGATTTTAAATTGGTAGGGACAGGCCAATCCAAAACAACCTTTATTTTGTCAGGATACATTTCTATGCCAGTTGGGGAGATGATGTAACCCAGAAATTTGATTGTCTTTACATGGAATTGACATTTCTCTAATTTAGCATAAAGATGATGCTCTCTTAACCTCATTAAAACCCATCGTACGTGTTTGATGTGATCAGTTATGTTCTTAGAATAAATTAAAATGTCATCTAGATATATCACTACGCAGATATCTAATAAATCCTTGAATATCTCATTTATAAAAAACTGAAAAGTTGCTGGAGCATTTGTCAAGCCAAAAGGCATGACATTGTACTGATATAAGCCATAACGAGTTTTAAAAGCTGTTTTCCACTCATCCCCTTTCCATATGCGTATGAGATTATACGCACCTTTCAAATCTAGTTTGGTAAAGATTTGAGCATCAGTTAATCTTTCTAAGAGTTCAGGGATGAGTGGAAGTGGGTAGCGATTTTTTACTGTAATTTCATTTAAACCCCTGTAATCTATAATAGGACGTATAGTACCATCTTTATTGGTCACAAAAAACATTCCAGCTGCTGCTGGAGAAGTGGAAGTGGATATAAACCCTTTTCTTAAATTTTCATTGAGATATTCTCTAAGGTATTGTAATTCTTTATTAGACATAGGATATATTTTACCAAAAGGTATGGTGGTATTAGGTTTAGTGTCTATAGGACAATCGAATGGCCTGTGTGGTGGTAGATTTTCTGCCTCTTTAAGATTAAACACATCTGAAAACTCAAGGTATTCTAGGGGTAATTGAGGTTGTATGTGGTTTATAGAGATTGTAGGGTAGCAAGTATTGGTACAGTACTGAGATGTATATTGTATATTATTGGTTACCCAATCAATACTTGGATTATGCAGCTGCAACCAAGGGTATCCTAAAATGATAGGATGGATAGAGTTAGGTAGTATATCGAATGTGATATATTCAGTATGTCCATTACCTGTAGTAGTGAGTAGTGGAATAGTGTGGTGTGTTATTGGACATTTTAAATGAGTGGAACCATCAATAACTTTGACAAGAATAGGGAATTGCTTTAACACTCTGGGTATTTTATTTTTTGTAACATAAGTTTGATCCATGAACATGCCAAACGCCCCTGAATCAATCATGGCCTCATTCAGCAGAAGATGTTGATCCCACTGCAAAGACAATGAAATGGTTAAGTGTGATATCATTTTAGAATTAATTTGAGGGTTAACTATCAATATCTTACCCCTCTTCTGGCGTATTAGAGTTGGACAAGTGGACACTGTGTGGTCTTTGTTTCCACAGTACATACAAAGATTTAAACTTCTTCTTCTTTGTTTTTCTTCATATGTTAGAGGACCCTTAATTGTGCCAATTTCCATAGGTACAGGACTTGAAGATGGTTGTTGTACATGTGGTTGATGGTACTTCTTTGGATATGGTTCAGGTGGTACCTTTTCAGCCCGGTGTTCCCTGAATCTCCTATCCATTGAAATAGAGATCTTTATGAGAGACTCAAGTGTGTCTGGGAACTCAATACGAGATAACTCATCTTTCAAATGTTCTGATAGTCCCAGACGAAACTGGTTGCGTAGAGAGACTGAGTTCCACTGAGACTCCGTAGCCCACAGTTGAAACTCAGCGACGTAGTCCTCAACTGGCCGTTTGCCCTGCTTAAGTGTTCTTAAGTTATTTTCAGCAGTGAGTTGGGTGTTGCGGTCCTCATACAATAAAGCCATTGCGTTAAAGAAATCTTCCAGTGAACCTAAAATGGGATCATTAGTCTCAAAAAATTTGTCAGCCCATAATCTGGGTTCCCCACTTAAATATGAGATCACAGTACATACTTTTACTCTATCAGAATAATATGTTTTAGGTTTCATAGAGAACATGAGTAAGCATGCATTGCGAAATTCACGGAAGTGAGTGCGTACACCAGCAAACACACTTGGTGGGTTAATCTTTGGTTCAGGGTGTTCAGCTGCCTTTTGTGTAATAAAGTCATTCATAATACTTTTCAAAGTGTTGTTTTCATTTTTTAATTCTGTTAAACCCTGAGCTAATAACTCCACCTTTTGATTTAAACTGGTTATTTCATTTGCCATTGCTGCAGGATCCATGTTTAAGAGTAACTTTATATATTTTTAAGGCTTGATTATTCTGTCATGTCTCCAGGTACATAAAAAATAGATTTGTAGCTTTTTCCAATATTTAACAAATATAGCTTTGAATAAGTTAAACTCATGGAATAAAGCAACTTAATATTAGTAATTGAAAATGATTTGTGTAAATAAAAAATAATACAGAGTGGGAAATCTGAGGAGAAAGATTCTTGAAGTAAACTCACTCAGAATAATATTTGTCATACAAGAAACAGGCTGTATTAATGACAAAAAATAATACACTCTGTGCGCACAAGAGAAAAATAGGAGACAAAATGGTGAGCAAAAAGATAGAAAAATAAGTATCCGCTATATATGAGATGTAAACTTGAAATAACAAAATATACTTTGTAAGTTACAAGATGATCTTACTTGAGGCAAAAACAGTTTATGAGCTGAGGAAGTTTGTACCTGATCGGAGACTGAAATGTATCGAAGACACAGCTGGGAAGTAGCGTTAATGATTATGCAGCGTTCACTGAACAGGTCAGAGAGGAGAAGGCTGCAAGATGTGAGTGCTATACGGCTCCTGTGATACAGCGTGTGAGATGACGTCACAGATTCAGGCTGTAAATTACGGCAAGGGATAAATACCTTGGAGAAGTAAGTTTTGGAAGATATAATCACTTGAGATACACTTTGAAAGTGAAAACTTGATCCAACGTAGATGATTCTCAAAAATTAGTTAAAGGCTTGAAAAAGTAGAAACGGAGGAACAGGAAGTTCTTCAGAAACACAACTTCAATAATCAAGCATTAAACAGGTGTGTCTGATATCCTTTTATAGGTGAATAGTAAAGGTGGACAAAGGGATTTAAGGTGGAATCATGACAGCTATATATAAATAAAATTTAACTTTTTATTAGTGAATTGTTTTTAAAAAAGGATGATGGACCAAGCCATCTGTACATAACACACATTTAAAAACATAAAAATCTTAATCAAGAACTAACCTCTCACATATCTAGCTATAATTATCTATAGTAAGGAGCTTACGGTGACTATTAGCAAAGGCTTGGGATAAAAGTCATTTCCACAAATTAAGGTTTAGATATCAGGTTTAGGCCGGACCCACTATGGAGTATAATTAATCACACACTCCATGTAACCATCGTACATGAAGACCGCAGAGGTCCAAGTATTCCCCGTTAGCCAAATACCCAACTAAGCCAACAATATTACAACAGCTAGTATAGAGAGGCAGTGCGAACGCCTGACGTGCGTTTTACCACTGCTTTGTCAAAGGCGCTGATCACCCTCACCACCACCTATTTAAAGAGCGCTTGGCCAATCAGAAAGGAGGTGTGTCCAGACCATCATGTGACTTTAGCCACCAATCAGATTGCGGTAGTGACGTCCGGAATTTCCCTATTTCAATGTGCTTATTATCGTCCGATAGGAGGTGTGTGGATATGTTCACCAATCTAATCTATTTTATCGAGATTTTATAACAGACCGGTCTCTCATTAAAACTGTCATATAGTAAAGTATCTTATATCCATATTATTGCTTTTATGATTTTAAAGTTATTATTATAGCAGATCTTTTAGTCATGGATGTTTGCAGATATTCGTCCATATCATAGTTTATTCATATCTTGACAAGATAGTATGTTTATTTATCCCTGATATTTGCAATCATATTTATTTAGATACATACTTGAATTTCACACATTCACTTGGTATTTACCTATTCCTATTCCTTTTTATTTCCAAGATCACTTTATATCATGTTCTCCCTGCACAAATAGTATCCATATGTCTGTGTTTCGTATAATTACACTGACAAGATGGGTCTATAAAACATTTTCTAACTTTACATCAGAAGGAAATACTAAAAAAGAATTTAGTGCCTGGAAAACATTTCTCAAAATACTAGGAGAACTTTTGAGAAAACACACAAGATCAGTCTGGAACAATCGTACATATGATCGATACCTAGCAAAGCACATTATCCCAAGGGATTTGAGAGCAAGACTTTTCCCAACCTTTTCTTTTCATTTAGAAAGTTATAGAGAAAGGTGGGAACAGGTGCTGATATTATGCTCAGAAGTACTAGTGGCAGTTCTGTCTGATTATGAAATGGAAATAGTGGACTAACTAAGTAAAGAAATTTCTGACCTCAACCTTAAACTAAATAAATTTTAACCCCTGGAGACCTTTAAATCTGCATATAAAAACTTAAGAGAAGAGCTAGATACTAAATAAAAAGAGATAATTAAGACAAAGTGTGACAAACTAAGTAGAGACATTAAGAACTTTGAGAAAGGATGGGTCTTTACATGGGATGAGAAAAACCCTAGACGCAGAAGAAATTATCTTCCCTCTAATGCCAGTAAAGATGATATCACATCCTCAGAGTGTGAATCCTCTGCGGTAGAGGATAATGAGGAGGGTCCCACGAATAGAACACTTTTAGTATCTAGCACAAGTGAGAGACAGGCTATCCTTTCAAAAATCGAGGAACCAAACAGGCCAAAAACAAAAGAAATAAAAGGAGTGGGCAGGCAAGATTGCAACCTAAGAAACAGGACAAGGTGGGGATACAAGAACAATTAAATGAACAGGGAGGAATGGGGGAAGATACTTCGATGTTAATTGAAGACAACTTACAAGTCATTAATCTATCACACAAAACACTAACTACTCATCATATAAGTGTACTGAGCAGAGGCCTATTCCTTTTTTGCCCACTAACAAATTAGATAATTTTAAAACCATTAAAGATCTACACATGTTTATCAAAAAATTGGTACTAAACAAAATGTACTCTAAACATGATGATAGTGACTTAGATGAACAGGCAATTATGAAATTAGTATCACTTCTGGGAGAAAATTAAGAAACTACTACCATACACACTGATTGGCAAAATAAACTGAATACAAAATCTACATTTATGCCACAATTTTCACAATTTCCACAAGTGGAAATATATTTGAAAGTAGTGAGTAGGGATATTTTGAATTTAAGTAACAAAAATACATCTAATTTAAATAAACATGAAATGTGGGCATTAAAAGATATACAAAGTTGGCAGGATGTTGTAGTGAAGCCATCAGACAAAGGTGGAAATATCGTGATCTGGCCAACTGATATGTATGTAATAGAGGCCATGAGGCAATTAGGAGACCGCGATTGTTACAAACCATTATTTAGTGACCCAACCACAGACTTCCTATCTCAATATAAAATTATAATATAAACTGCAAAATCAGATGAAATTATCACAAATAAGGAATATAAATATTTGAATGTGAATAAATCGAAGACAGCCACTCTATATTTACTCCCAAAGATTCATAAAAACAAAATCATACCTGGTAGGCCAATTGTCTCAGGCATAGGAAGCCTATGCGAACAAGCATCAAGATACCTAGATTTCAGATTGCGAGACATAGTACTAACATTGCCCTCTTATACCAGAGACACAATGAATGTACTGCGGAAAATTAAAGAGATGACTCTGGATGAACACACACTTCTAGCTATGTAGAATATTTCCCTAAAATGGAAGCATCTGTATGCATACCCAAGACTAATTTCAAAATACTCCTACTCAGATTTGTCCTCAGCCACAACTACTTTGTCTTCAATGACAAATTCTTTCTCCAAATATGCGGTACCGTCATGGGGACGGCATGCCAACATATACCTGGGCTGGTGGGAACGAGAAACCGTATTTGGGGAAAAAATTGAGAAATACACAGATTACATTCTGTTGTGGCTGAGGTACATAGACTTTCTTGTGGAAAGAGGATGAACATCTCTTCAAATCCTTCCTAAGTGAACTCAATCTGTATGAAGTAATTCTAGCTTACATATGAGATAAAATATGATAAGGTTACCTTGCTAGATCTAAGCATATCCAGGGACATGTTTGGTAAGGTAAAAACTGATTTACACAGAAAAGAAACTGCGACCAACTCAATCCTGAAATTTGAGAGTGCACATCACATATCTACTAAAAAAAGCAATCCCCTTTGGGGAATGCCTACGTCGTAACTGTTCAGAGATATAATCTTTTAAAACACAGGCCAAAGATTTCAAATTCAGACTAAAAGAGAGGGGTTCTGCAAACTTGGTGCTAAAAAGGGCTTATCATAGAGCACTTTATACCCCAAGAATGGAACTACTGATACCTAAATCAAGAAACAAACATGATAACAAAGTGAGATTCATTGGGACCTATAATGAGGCCCATAAAGAGATCACAGAAATTCTGAATAAACTTCTACATATAATACACACAGATGAGGATATGGCAAAAAAGTGTTGGAGACAGGGTCTCAATAAGTTGGAGAAGAACCCCAACTATAAGAGATAAAAATTTTAAGATCCATTTTGTTAAACATATAAACAGGAGGAGAGACAAACTAAAAGGTACATACCCGTGTGGTACATGTAAATTCTGTCCATACATACGTACTATAAATAAGATGGAAATTTTCCCCTATGGAACCAGGAATATTATGTGTGGGAAAAAGTACATGGGTAAGCCCACAAGGGAACTAAGAACCAGATTGAGCGAACACCTGGGCAACATTAGGAACGCAAAAAATGATCTTGAGAAAGATAGAAAAATTACAACTGTTGCCAGGCATTTTATGGATCACCATGGAGCTAAACCACCTTATAACCAATAAACTATGTGATTCGCAAAGGAATAGGTAAATACCAAGTGAATGTGTGAAATTTAAGTATGTATCTAAATAAATACGATCGCAAATATCAGGGATAAATAAACATACTATCTTGTCAAGATATGAATAAACTATGATATGGACGAATATCTGCAAACATCCATAACTAAAAGATCTGATATAATAATAACTTTAAAATCATAAAAGCAATAATATGGATATTAGATGCTTTACTATATGACAGTTTTAATGAGAGACTGGTCTGTTATAAAATCTCGATATAATAGATTCAATTGGTGATTGGTGGACATATCCACACACCTCCTTCTGATGATAATAAGCACATTGAAATAGGGAAATTCCGGGCGTCAGTACCGCAAATTGGCGGCTAAAGTCACATGATGGTCCGGAGACACCTTCCTTCTGATTGGCCAAGCGCTCTTTAAATAGGTGGCGGTGAGGATGATCTCACACTGCCTCTCTATAATAGCTGTTGTAATATTGTTGACCTTAATTGGCATATAGGGGCTTAGTTGGGTATTAGGCTAATGGGGAATAATTGGGTCTCTGTGATCCTCATGTACGATGGTTACATGGAGTGGGTGATTGATAATACTCCCTAGTGGGTCCGGCCTAAACCTGATATCTAAACCTTAATTTGTGGAAACATCTTTTATCCCCAGCCTTTATTAAAAGTCACCGTAAGCTCCTTACTATAGATAATTATATCTGGATATATGAGAGGTTAGTTCTTGATTATGATTTCTATGTTTTTAAATGTGTGCTATGTACAGATGACATAGTCCATCATCCTTTTTTTAAAACAATTCACTAATAAAAATTTAATTTTATTTATATATAGCCCTCATCCCAAGTAATTTGTTATTAATCTAAACTCAGAAATAAGTGTGCTAATAATGCTTCATTCCTATACTTCTTTGCTTGTTTCTATTCTTTGACAAGGTACATAAAGCACAAAATGTTGGGATATTAAAACACACATAGGCAAAGAAGGTAATCATTAATGTTCTACTTCTGCAAAACATCCATGTATTGTATTTGCAATCAATGTCCACAGGCTCTCTAAAACCACACTACTCCTAGTTGGCTTTGAAGTTAGTGCATGTCAGTCTGTTTGCACACTTTTTCTTATATATATTGGCTAAGCACACCTAAGTCTTTGCCCGTGTATCGTTTGTCTTGTGCTTCGAGTTTTGGGTGCTCTATTTTCCTGTCTAAATTACTATTATTGACTTAGCTTGTACTCGGACCTGTCTTTGGTCTACTCCCGCTGGATTCTGCTTCTTCTGATTACCTGGATCTGACTTTCGCTAATATTACGGACTAGAGACTGTCTCTCCTCTGTCTTCAGTGCTTTGGAATTGTCTTACCTGGCTTGTACCTGACTTAGAGTTTCCTATATCCCTGGCTAATCTTCCAGGCATCTGACTACCTGGCACTGACCTTTGTTCTGTTTCAGTTTATAAGAGTGTCTTTGCCCTTCTGTACATCAGTACCTGTGTATCAACTGATTCCCAGTTTCTCAGGCATTGTTTAATTTTATTCTTACTTAATTATCTGTAGTTTTATCCAAGACTGTCTGACAAGGGCTGCCTTAGCTGCTCTAGGTCTGGTTACTACACTCCTACCTCGGCCCTTGGGTCTTTCCTGACTAGCCACTTCTCTTAGGGCTTCATAGTACTGGAAATATTTCTCACAAAATCTTACAAGCTAAGAGAACTTTAGATCATCAGGCCCAATGTTACTAGACAAAAACAAGCCCTGACAATCAAACACATAGATATCATTGTCACATTTACACTATCTTTTCTTTACTCCTCTTTATGCTTTCAATGGATATCTCTCCAATACCTATACAGTGCCTCATCTCCATCTGCCTTTGTCTTCAATAGTACTTTGTAGCCATTAATAATATTTAAATCCTTTAAAAACCACATTATCAGGCTCTTTTCTTCCTCTCTATGAAACTGTCATTTGCAGATCACCCTCTTTCATACATTTCACTTTTACTGTTTGAACAGATTTTTAACCATTGCATTAATTTGTTCTCTGCCTGAAGACTTATACTTCAGAACTCCAACAGACATGGCCCATCAATATACTTGCCTTAGTGCTTTCTCTTTATTTACATTTCTTTTCCTAGTCTTAACCACAGGCATTTTATTTTAATTGCAAAAAGTCTCTCTTTTGTATTTTTTCTATTTCAACCTTTCTATTTAATAATCAGCATCTTATCACATTCATGCTGCAGTAACAGCATGTTACCACCTTAAACTGTTTCCTACTTTGTCAAGAATCTTTCTTAATCTATCTGATCTATCAACTATTGTACATTCTGCCTTCTCTTATCCACTTCACTTGGGCTTGGACTTTCTCATCTAGTCATGTTACAGTGGTTGTCTCTGGCAGAAAGAAATCCATGTTAATGCACTTACCACAACAAGCTATAAATTATATAAAATTTTATATATAAATAATTTAAATGCCTATCCTTCACAATATGCTTGTAACACCAGACCAATCAAACTAAAAACATAACAATTACCTTACTGTTTGCATTACATTAAAGAATGATAAATAGCGGTTTCATTAAAAAAGAGGCTATAGAAATATGAGAATTAGCAGCTCTTTAATGGATATTAAAATTGAGTTTATGTTATTCTGTTACACATAGAAATCTTTAATAGAGAGTTGGTTTGTGAAAACATTTCACCTGTATCTAGTGTGCACATAATGGGCAGTTCTCAGGAAATAAAAAAAATTGTTACAAAGGTTATAAAAAGCTAATATAGCTCAGGGGGCGGAGCCAAGCCATGCAGGAACATGGACGTGTAGAACACTAGCTCCAGGAATAAATTCCTCCATTGTGCCAATCATAGCATGCTGAACTAATTCTAACTAAATGACAGACCTCCTCTAAGATCTTGGGGATACTGGAACCTAACTTGGGGCTTCAGAGCTGCAGCTCGCAAAGGAAACAACTGGAAAACAGAACGCAATAGCCGGAGCACAGACCGTAATATAGGAGCGCCTTTCCGGAGGGAAGGTAAAATAACCCTTACAGACTTACCCCAGCCACACTGTAACAGACAATCTGACAGGTGCCCTAGAAGGGGGGAAAAAGAAGCGGAGATCAGTCACTTAACTGTGCCGCGCTGAGAGCGATACCAAACCGGCTGAAGACCGCACACAGAAGCGAGGCTCAGACTGGGGCCTAAATTACAAGGCATATTAATACGCCTGAAAGCTCCAAGCTACGCAGACCATTAGCTCACTTTAACACGCATTATAAGACTCACAATACTGGAAATGATATAACTGCATATATAATATTTCACAGTGGCTGTAAATAACTATACTATTAAAGCAAAGCTACAGTTTTATTGACTTACAGAGGACATTTTTAAAACAAAGTACTCCTGAAAAATAAGCATAAAAGTGAGATTAACCATAAAGGGGGAAACAATGGCGTCTAAGAGAACTACCAAAGGCGACAAGATGAACAAAGTTCCATCTCAAACAAGTACCCTAAATGCCTTCTTTTCCACACAAGAGGTTATAGACAGAGACCCAAAAACTACATCACCTCTTAAAAGAGATACGCCATTAGAACAGACAAATCATCCTCCAATACTGACGCAAGAACATCTACTTAATATGCATGAAACAATGCAAAACCTTTCCTCAAAAACAGATATCGCAGACCTAAAGTCTTTTATAAAATCAGAACTCACTGTCATTAGAAAAGAAATCAATGACCTTGGCTCAAGAATAGAAGATTTGGAGGACAGCCATGATGCCTTATCGACAATGATGCAATCAGCAGATAACTGTCTAGCTCAACACGCTACATCACTGCAGTCTTTACAGGATAAAGTAGAAGACCTCGAGAATCGAGGTCGGCGCAATAATTTGAGAGTCCGTGGCATCCCAGAAGCAATAGAACCCACTAATCTACTACCATATCTTATAGAGCTATTCAACAATATCACAGATTCCACTCAGATATCAGAAATCTCAATAGAAAGGGCCCACAGGGCTCTTAGGCCCAAACCTCTACCATCTGCGCCCCCGAGAGATGTCATCATTAAATTTCTACATTACAGAGACAGAGAAAGAATATGGACCGCGGCTAGAACATCGAAGGTGATAAAATACCAAGAACAAGAGTTGCAGATTTATCAGGACTTATGCCCGGCAACAATAGAGAAAAGAAAAGCTGCAAGATTTTTAACGTCAGTCTTACAGGACAATAAAATAAAATATAGATGGGGATTCCCCTTCAGTGTTATAATTACTCACTTAGGGAAGCAATATGTCTACAAAGACCCTTCGGACATAGGTGCACTATCCAAGAACCTGAACATTCATATTCCAAATCCACCTACTCAAGAAGCAGAGGAAACGGACATTTCACAACCAACGGCGAAAACTCATTCACCCAAGACTCAACGATCTCATTGGACTACAGTGAACCGCAAAACAGACAGGAATCTGTCCAGGGACAATAACAAGACTCCAACATGAAGGGTTGATCTTCTCCAGATTCAAAGACGATCAAGCTATCGGATAGATAAGTAGTAACATGATATCGTGTTTATGGTATAGAGACAAAGGCTAACTGCAATTTTACCAAAGTAAATTAGGGTTAATAGATAGCCTAAGAAAGGAGTACTGACTGAAGAAATTTAGTCACAAAGCTAATATATTATTGTTCTTTAGCATGTGTTAAACGTTTTGTATTTTTGATTAGATTAAGGCACGGTGGAGGGAGATAGATCTCTCCCCCACGATGCGACTATGTGAGGGCGGTGACTTAACCGCGCTTATATACTGGCATCAATTGTTAAGTTGTTTGTTATTTGTTTGTTATTACTGTTTTTATTGGGTTTTTTTTTAGTTTAATGTCGCACAACACCACAAACATACAGTGGAACACCCTAGGTTACTTAATTAATATAGAAGTTGCACCTTTATTGCATCTGGACACTAATTATAGCTCCCATAAACGTCATCAAAAACATCTATTATTTACTAAAAACGCATTATGACATCCTACAACTCTAAACATTTAATACATATTCTCACGATCAACACCAAGGGGTTAAACTCACCAAAAAAAGGAATATAGCTCTAATAGATTTTAAAAGATTGACAGGAGACGTTATTCTGCTACAGGAGACCCACTTTATAAAAGGGAGAGAACCCAAAACATTTCACTATAAATTTGACACTTGCTACTATGCCTCTAATTCTAAAAAGAAAACACAAGGAGTTGGAATACTTATAAAGAAAGGAACCCCATTCCAAGAAACCCAAATAGTTAGAGACAAAGAGGGACGATATATATTAATCACTGGATTACTATATGGCCGACCAGTGATGTTTTTGTCTCTATACGCTCCATCTTTAAAACAACACCTATTCCTTCAAAAGATAAATAACCTGATTTTTGAATTTTCAAAAGGCACGCTGATAATGGGGGGAGACTTAAACTTGGCACTACAGCCAGAGCTGGACTGCTCCACTGCACACTCTTCCTCTCCTAAATCCACAATACAAAAAACAAATCTGCTCCTAAAGCAAATAGCAGTGAAAGATGCCTGGAGAACATTACACCCTAAACGGTGAGATTACACGTTCTACTCCTACCCCCACAAAAGATATAGCAGAATAGACTACATCTTCGCTGATGTCACAGGTCTTACTCTATTTCGCTCAGCAAAATTACACACTACAACTTGGACTGATCATAACATAATGCACTGCGCGTTAGTGTGGCCAAATAAACCAGTCAGAGACTATATATGGAAATTAGATGAAACCCTGATAAACGACTTAGAAATCAAAACTAAAATAGCAGAGAGTATAGCGGAATATTTTGATTTTAATACTACACCACAGACTTCCCCCCAGACGAACTGGGAAGCGCACAAAGCGGTTATCAGAGGGGAACTCATAGCACACAAAGCCCGATTGAATAAAATAAATAGAGAAAAAACATCTAGCTTAATCCAAACGATTGAACGACTCGAATCCCAACATAAAATGACCCCTTCAGACACTCAAACATTAGACACCCTGACTTTAAGGAAACAAGAACTAGCTAACATTCTCAACAAAGACCTCAATAAAAAGTACATGATGTTGAAACAATATGCATACATAACTCATAACAAACCAGGCAGATCATTAGCAAGAATGGTAAAAAAAAAATCAAAGGCATCCTACATCTTACAAGTTACAAACAGCAAAGGGATAACACAACATACATCACATGATATAGCTTCAACATTTAGAGACTACTTTCAAAGACTATATAACCTCCCACCTCCCATATCACAAACACAAACTCATTCACGACAGAGAGCAGAGAACATAGACTCTTTTCTAACACAACTTAATTTACCAATTACGGAGATAGAAATAAATAATACAATCAAAAACCTCCCAATGGGAAAATCACCAGGTCCGGATGGCTTCGGTTATTCATATTACACCAAGTTCAAAACCCTACTAATACCACACTTATTGACTTATTTTAATTCGATAAACGAATCGTGCCCCCTCTCAAAATCGGCTTTAGAAGCTCACATTATTATGCTACCCAAACCAGGAAAACCAACAGATAACCCTTCTAGTTATAGACTTATATCTCTAATTAACGCAGATGTCAAGATATACTCCAGAATTATAGCAACCCAATTAAATGCACTTATGCCAGAACTCATTGAACCAGACCAAGTGGGATTTATCACAGGCAGAGAGGCGAAAGATGGCACGGTCAGGGCCTTAAACCTTATACATTATGCAAGAGAAAACAAAATACCCATGGTCTTACTTTCAACGGATGCAGAAAAGGCCTTTGACCGTGTCAGCTGGGACTTCCTTAGGCAAACCTTACAACACATGGGCATAGGAGATGTAACTATTAGTGACCCTTGGTGATTACTCATATAAAATATCATTATATGCCGATGACATCTTATTTACAATTACCGACCCGAAAAATTCTTTACAGAACATACTCCAAGAACTAAAATCCTTTCAGTATTATTCAAATTTTGTTATTAATTTATCTAAGTCAGAAATTTTAAATATATCTATGGATACACAAACAGCTGAAACTATTAAAAAAGTAACTCCCTTCCAGTGGTGTACCTCATCTCTCAAATACTTAGGAATCAACCTTACGCCAAATTTAGATAATATATTTAGCAATAATTATTTACCTATAAAAGAGAAAATAATAAATGACCTAACCAGATGGAGGCATAGGAACATATCATGGACCGGCAGAATCAATTTAATAAAAATGAACACATTCCCTAAGATACTGTATCTCCTACAGACTCTACCTATCTTCTTCCTCCCACATAAATCAAATCCTTACAAAAAGCCTTCACAGACTTTACATGGAACAGAGGGCACCCCAGAATAAATAGGCATACTATGATGCTACATAAAACCCAAGGGGGTTTGGGCATGCCTAACCTGCAGACATATAGAACAGCAATTTTCTACAAAGAATTGTAGATTTATACACACTACCACCACATAAAAGATGGGTGCAAATAGAATTAGATTGTATACAATCTTCACACATTGATGATTTATGCTGGTCCTTCAACACTAAACAAAAGACCTTGAAAAACACCAATCCCATAATACGAGAGACTTTTACCATATGGGAATTAGCCCTTAAACAATTCCCCACATTATCTTCTAGACCCTCCCCTTTAACGTCGATGTTTAGAAATGAAGTGATTGACTTATCACACTCAACGTCGGGACACCGGAACTTACCAGCATACCTACTTATAGACAATGAACAAATCAAATCACAACAGTCACTGATCCAACAGGGACTTTGCGAGTTTGAGAATTGGTATACTTACCATAGGATGCATAACTTTTTCACGACAAACCCACTAGCTAGAAACATGACGAGACCACGCACCAACTTTGAATTATTATGCACCCAGAATCCTGCACCACGTCATACAATATCAAAAATGTATAAGATACTGACTCATACCCAACCGGGTTATATACACCACTATATAGAGAGTTGAGAAAGAGACCTGGGCATTGTTATATTGCCTCAGACCTGTTCACAAATATTTCAAAACACACTAAAAACATCGGCATCCTCAAGCCTTACGGAACTTAACATCAAAATACTACATAGGTGGTACTATACCCCCCGCAGACTACACCGCATGTTTCATACAGTGGCAAATAGATGTTGGAGATGCGGGCATGTAGGTAGTGATATGGCCCATTTGTGGTGGTGGTGCTCCTCTATTCAGGATCTATGGAGACAGGTCATCACGGAAATTGAACAAATTATTGGAAAACAACTACCCCTAAACCCCTTAATTTGGCTTCTAAACAATCCACCAAGACTAAAACATAAACCGACACGTAAACTTTTTTTTATTATGACAAATAGTTTAAAAGTTTTGATAGCGAAAAATTGGAAAAGGATAGAAACTCCTAATATCTCAATGTGGAGAGGTAAGGTCTCTGAGATTCTGGAATTGGAAGAGTTTCACTACATAAAACATGATCAAATGGAGATATATGCTAAGATAGGAACAATATGGGAAAGCTAAAATAAGACATTAAACGACCCCCAACCATAACATCCTTGGATGTTGAATCATCTGAACTAAATAAGACACATTGCTAGGAAGTAAACTTGAGAGCATATAAATATACATAACTAAGGGTTGCAACTATAATTAAATCCACAATTTCAATTCTAGAAACATCTATATTAGATGGTTTTGGTTTGTGACAATAGTTTTATAAGTTGTATTGACTGAAAATTGAATCAGCATGTATCTATAAAAGAGGAGCTGCGTCTCCGAATTTGTAACACTTTTGATAAATAAATAAAGCTGATTGAAAAAAAAAAAAAGAAAAAAGAAAAAAAAAGCTAATATAGCTCAGGGTATAAAAGTAAGGATTTTTTTTTAGATAGACAGGACTCACAGCACATTCCGCAGTGTCTTGAACCCCAACTATTTGCACATATCATGTAAGATTAGATAAAGAATGCACAAATTCTGTTGAGGTGTTTTATGGCGATTCATTACAGGGGTTAGGTAAATAAAAATCTGCTAGCTCTAACTAAAATGTTAAAGTGTAATTTTTACTTAACTGTCCATTTAAGCAAGAATTTCTGCCATTATTGGTATTGAATACATCTATAACTTTTAATTACCCTGTAAAATGTTAAGCAAATCTTTATTTTAGTTTAACCTGCATTTCTGGATTTCTCTCCGACAATAGTAAATAACAGGAAAGCAGAAGAATAGATGTATGAATCAGTTAAACTGGTGTTGCTAGGTATGGATTATATATATATATATATATATATATATATATATATATATATATATATATATATATATATATGTATATATATATATATATTAAAATAGACACTCAATTGCAAATGCAAACATCTCTTCAACATTTTATTATAATTAATACAAATTATATACAATGGTCGATGTCATGTATTTGCTTTTTATCAATTATTAAGGAAACCTTTAAGGAATTTTTGCACCTGTAAAGTCCTGTAAGTGCCTTTTCTAATGGAACACACACACACACATATGTATGTGAGTCAGCATTTAACAGCTATGCTGCATCATTTCATGTTTAAAGTGATTCAACTTAGAACGTAATTAAGCTCTATGGGATAGTGAATCTCACAGGATATAAATTCCCAATTTCCATCAAATACAAATTAAACTGAAATGTTTTCACTTTAATTAAACTTGTATTTGCTTCTAGTTTAGTAACATTACTTATCTGTCAGGTAAATAAGTGTATTGCAAATCCAAAATTCCAAAATCCAGACTTTTTCATTAATATTTTTTTTATTTAAATTAAATTATTTAAAAAAATTAAAAATTCCCTCCCAGTAGGTAAAAAAATAAAGTATTTGGTTTGGTTTTGTGCTCTAAAATGCAAATGATAGTCTATATTTATTTAAAACAATAACTATTACCTTTTTGATTACAGTACTGTACTATCTCTTAGATGGTAATTAGTATGCATACTATAGTATTCAAAATTATATAAGCTGTATTATAAAATGTAAATATTGCCTCAACAATGTAAAATATTGTAATTTACACTTGGTCCCTTCCCTTTTACAAAATATCCTATTTTAGGGATGCAAATATACAAATATTCCAAATTCCAAACTTTTCCAAAGTTAAAACCTTTTTCCGTCCCAAACAGATTGAATAAAGATGGGATAAAGGGTTTTCTTCCTAACTATATATATATATATATATATACTGTATATATATATATATATATATATATATATATATATATATATATATATATATATTACAACAATATAAAAAATATAACTATAATCATAAGAAATGCAGCGGACAACTCTTATTAAGCATAGGATTTATATTAAGCATGGGATTTAATGTATAATGTCCACTGTCCATTCCTGTAGAGAAATATACATAATAAATAATTTAGCTATTTTTTTTTTTTCAAACAACATATTTATGTAGCTAAATTATTTTATGTATATTTCTCTACAGGAATGGACAGTGGACATTATACATTAAATCCTATGCTTAAAGGGACACTGAACCCACATTTTTTCTTTCCTGATTCAGATAGAGCATGCCATTTTAAGCAACTTTCTAATTTTCTCCTATTATCAATTTTCTCTTGATATCTTTATTTGAAAAAGAAGGCATCTAAGCTTGTTTTGGTTTAGAACTGTGGACAGCACTTTTTTTGGTTTAGAACTGTGGATCAGCACTTTTTTATTGGTGGGTGAATTTATCCACCAATCAGCAAGAACAACCCAGGTTGTTCACCAAAAATCGGTAGGCATCTAAACTTACATTCTTGCATTTCCAATAAAGATACCAAGGCCTAGATTTAGAGTTTGGCGTTAGCCATCAAAACCAGCGTTAGAGGCTCCTAACGCTGGTTTTGGGCTACCGCTGGTATTTAGAGTCGTGTAGGTAAAGGTCTAACGCTCACTTTCCAGCCGCGACTTTTCCATACCGCAGATCCCCTTACGTCAATTGCGTATCCTATCTTTTCAATGGGATCTTTCTAACGCCGGTATTTAGAGTCTTGGCTGAAGTGAGCGTTAGAAATCTAACGACAAAACTCCAGCCGCAGCAAAAAGTCAGTAATAAAGCTCTTAACTACTGTGCTCTAAAGTACACTAACACCCATAAACTACCTATGTACCCCTAAACCGAGGTCCCCCCACATCGCCGCCACTCTATTAAAAGTTTTTAACCCCTAATCTGCCGACCGCACACCGCCGCCACCTACGTTATCCCTATGTACCCCAATCTGCTGCCCCTAACACCGCCGACC
Source organism: Bombina bombina (assembly GCF_027579735.1). Lineage (NCBI taxonomy): Eukaryota > Metazoa > Chordata > Amphibia > Anura > Bombinatoridae > Bombina > Bombina bombina. The sequence goes on along the minus strand of NC_069501.1, from coordinate 741,035,726 downwards.
CCTATATTATATTTATTAACCCCTTATCTGCCGCCCCCAACGTCGCCTCCACCTACCTACACTTATTAACCCCTAATCTGCCGACCGGACCTCACTCCCGCCTCAATAACCCTATAATAAATAGTATTAACCCCTAATCTTCCCTCCCTAACATCGCCGACACCTAACTTCAAGAATTAACCCCTAATCTGCCGACCGGACCTCACCGCTACTCTAATAAATTTTTTAACCCCTAAAGCTAATTCTAACCCTAACACTAACACCCCCCTAAGTTAAATATAATTTAAATATAACGAAATAAATTAACTCTTATTAAATAAATTATTCCTATTTAAAGCTAAATACTTACCTGTAAAATAAACCCTAATATAGCTACAATATAAATTATAATTATATTGTAGCTATTTTAGGATTAATATTTATTTTACAGGCAACTTTGTAATTATTTTAACCAGGTACAATAGCTATTAAATAGTTAATAACTATTTAAAAGCTACCTAGTTAAAATAATTACAAAATTACCTGTAAAATAAATCCTAACCTAAGTTACAATTAAACCTAACACTACACTATCAAAAAATTAATTAAATAAAATACCTACAATTATCTACAATTAAACCTAACACTACACTATCAATAAATTAATTACATACAATACCTACAAATAAATACAATTAAATTAACTAACTAAAGTACAAAAAATAAAAAAAAACTAAGTTACAAAAAATAAAAAAATATTTACAAACATTAGAAAAATATTACAACAATTTTAAACACCTACTCTAAGCCCCCTAATAAAATAACAAAGCCCCCCAAAATAAAACAATGCCCTGCCCTATTCTAAAATTAAAATAGAAAAGCTCTTTTACCTTACCAGCCCTTAAAAGGGCCCTTTGCGGGGCATGCCCCAAAGAATTCAGCTCTTTTACCTGTAAAAAAAAAACATACAATACCCCCCCCAACATTACAACCCACCACCCACATACCCCTAATCTAACCCGAACCCCCCTTAAATAAACCTAACACTAAGCCCCTGAATATCTCCCTACCTTGTCTTCACCACACCGGGTCCCGATCGGTCCAGAAGAGGGTCCGAAGTCTTCATCCAAGCCCAAGCGGGGGGCTGAAGAGTGACGTCCATCCTCCGGCTGAAGTCTTGATCCAAGCGGCGGCTAAAGAATTCCATCTTCGGGCAGAAGTCTTCATCCTATCCGGGCTGAAGAGTTGATCCGGACCGGCAAACATCTTCATCCAAGCCGCATCTTCTATGTTCTTCCATCCGATGACGACCGGCTCCATCTTGAAGACCTCCGGCGTGGATCCATCCTTTTCTTCCGACGACTAGACGACGAATGAAGGTTCCTTTAAGGGACGTCATCCAAGATGGCGTCCCTCGAATTCCGATTGGCTGATAGGATTCTATCAGCCAATCAGAATTAAGGTAGGAAAATTCTGATTGGCTGATGGAATCAGCCAATCAAATTCAAGTTCAATCCGATTGGCTGATCCGATCAGCCAATCAGATTGAGCTTGCATTCTATTGGCTGATCAGAACAGCCAATAGAATGTGAGCTCAATCTGATTGGCTGATCGGATCAGCCAATCAGATTGAACTTGAATCTGATTGGCTGATTCCATCAGCCAATCAGAATTTTCCTACCTTAATTCCGATTGGCTGATAGAATCCTATCAGCCAATCGGAATTCGAGGGGCGCCATCTTGGATGACGTCCCTTAAAGGAACCTTCATTCGTCATCTAGTCGTCGGAAGAAGAGGATGGATCCGCGCCGGAGGTCTTCAAGATGGAGCCGGTCGTCATCGGATGGAAGAACATAGAAGATGCGGCTTGGATGAAGATGTTTGCCGGTCCGGATCGACTCTTCTGCCCGGATAGGATGAAGACTTCTGCCCGAAGATGGAATTCTTTAGCCGCCGCTTGGATCAAGACTTCAGCAGGAGGATGGACGTCACTCTTCAGCCCCCCGCTTGGGCTTGGATGAAGACTTCGGACCCTCTTCTGGACCGATCGGGACCCGGTGTGGTGAAGACAAGGTAGGGAGATCTTCAGGGGCTTAGTGTTAGGTTTATTTAAGGGGGGTGCGGGTTAGATTAGGGGTATGTGGGTGGTGGGTTGTAATGTTGGGGGGGGTATTGTATGGGGTTTTTTTTACAGGCAAAAGAGCTGAATTCTTTGGGGCATGCCCCGCAAAGGGCCCTTTTAAGGGCTGGTAAGGTAAAAGAGCTTTTCTATTTTAATTTTAGAATAGGGTAGGGCATTTTTTTATTTTGGGGGGCTTTGTTATTTTATTAGGGGGCTTAGAGTAGGTGCAATTAGTTTAAAATTGTTGTAATATTTTTCTAATGTTTGTAAATATTTTTTTATTTTTTGTAACTTAGTTCTTTTTTATTTTTTGTACTTTAGTTAGTTAATTTAATTGTATTTATTTGTAGGTATTGTATGTAATTAATTTATTGATAGTGTAGTGTTAGGTTTAATTGTAAGTTAGGTTAGGATTTATTTTACAGGTAATTTTGTAATTATTTTAACTAGGTAACTATTAAATAGTTATTAACTATTTAATAGCTATTGTACCTGGTTAAAATAATTACAAAGTTGCCTGTAAAATAAATATTAATCCTAAAATAGCTACAATATAATTATAATTTATATTGTAGCTATATTAGGGTTTATTTTACAGGTAAGTATTTAGCTTTAAATAGGAATAATTTATTTAATAAGAGTTAATTTATTTTGTTAGATTTAAATTATATTTAACTTAGGGGGGTGTTAGTGTTAGGGTTAGATTTAGCTTTAGGGGTTAATAAATGTATTAGAGTAGTGGTGAGGTCCGGTCGGCAGATTAGGGGTTAATACTTGAAGTTAGGTGTCGGCGATGTTAGGGAGGGCAGATTAGGGGTTAATACTATTTATTATAGGGTTATTGAGGCGGGAGTGAGGCGGATTAGGGGTTAATACATTTATTATAGTAGCGGTGAGGTAGGGTCGGCAGATTAGGGGTTAATAATTGTAGGTAGGTGGAGGCGACGTTGTGGGGGGCAGATTAGGGGTTAATAAATATAATATAGGGGTCGGCGGTGTTATGGGCAGCAGATTAGGGGTACATAGGTATAATGTAGGTTGCGACGGTGTACGGAGCGGCAGATTAGGGGTTAAAAAAAATATGCAGGGGTCAGAGATAGCGGGGGCGGCAGATTAGGGGTTAATAAGTGTAATGTTAGGGGTGTTTAGACTTGGGGTGCATGTTAGAGTGTTAGGTGCAGACTTAGGAAGTGTTTCCCCATAGGAAACAATGCGGCTGCGTTAGGAGCTTAATGCTGCTTTTTTGCAGGTGTTAGGTTTTTTTTCAGCTCAAACTGCCCCATTGTTTTCTATGGGGGAATCGTGCACGAGCACGTTTTTGAAGCTGGCCACGTCCGTAAGCACCGCTGGTATTGAGAGTTGCAGTGGCGGTAAATTATGCTCTACGCTCCCTTTTTGGAGCCTAACGCAGCCATTCTGTGAACTCTAAATACCAGCGGTATTTAAAAGGTGCAGGGAAAAAAAAGCATGCGTTAGCTACGCGGGTCGTTACCAACAAAACTCTAAATCTAGGCGCAAGAGAATGAAGAAAAATTGATAATAGGAGTAAATTAAAAAGTTGTTTAAAATTGCATGCTCTGACATGCCCTGGAGGTTCCGGTGGAGGAGGAGCAAGCAGGTGAAGCTGAGCTCTGGTCTCCAGTCCCACAGCTGCTGGCGGTGATTCTCGCGCCTCTCCCAAGTTTGGGAGCTTGCATTAGGACAGTCAATACTAACACTCAAGGAACCTATTCAGCGGCACTACATCCTGTTGAGAAGGCAAATAAGCTGCCTAACATACCCAGTATTTATTTCTCTATAAAGGGACGTTTGTATGGCTCTATATACTTAACTACTACGTGAAAGCTCCAATATAGTGGCTTTTGTTTTCTTTTTAAAGTATTCTAAGGAGACAGGGCAAGAAACAAACGGATCCGGCTTACAGCTGCAAGTTACCTGGCACCTCCTGATTTACCAGGAAAGCTGCACTATTTACCTGTTCTTGGGACTTGCTTTTTTTTCTTCCCTCTCCGGTCTCTCCCCTCCCACCTCTAGTGTCGGCTGAGAATCCCTGCCATAGAACCGCAACTTGCTGACAGGAGCAGATTGCTCTGACGCCGGACATTGCGAAGATCTCAGCTCAGCTTTTGGTGCTCCCCTCCCCCTCTCCCACCGGTGCTGCGTGAGAGGGGGTAAGGGAGATTGTGTTCAAGTGTGCAGCAGAGGTTTGCGACCTGGTTCGCCGGTCCGTCTGACGGGCCCCTGTATGGATCCTTCCCCCTCCTCTCCCACCGGTGCTGCATGAGAGGAGGGAGGTCAGCGGCTGAGCTGTGAACGCTGAGGAGAAGTGGTGAGGGGGATTCCCTTACTACTTGAATATAACAAGCAAGACTCCCCGCAGAAGCCTAAGCAGGAAGAATAGCAGCGGATGAGTGGGGAAGGAGGAGGTGAGTGGGAGAATCATTCTCGGGAGGGTGCACAGGGAGGAACTTTCCAAAACTCATGCTTAATGCCGGAGACATATACTTTCTTACATTAAGGCAACAATAAGAGGAGATAAAAGAATAGAAAAAAAGAAAGAACCTTGCCTTGAAAGGTCTCAGAACTGAGCCAAAGGATTACAACTGCTGCCTAGAAGTTATTATAGAAAGGAGGGGGACGGAAAGGAAGAGAGAAGGAAGGAAGATTAAGGACAAAAAAAAAAAACAGAAACTGTTACGTTACTTGGCAGTAAAACACTGACCTAATATTACTTACCTTAGAATAGAAGGGCTGTATTTTGTTATGTTGCCATAGTCTGGCTTACATCAGAAAAAAGTCCGTAATAAGTGTTGTCTATCTCTCTGTTTTGCTTGTTTCAGTTTTTTAAGTTATTGCTCTCTCACATAACTAATTCTGGAGACTTTCTGTATAAATATTAGATAGAAGTGATTGCTTCAAATGTTCTATATTTTGAAACTCTAGCTTCCCTTATAGAAGCCACTAAGGCCGAATTAAAATTGATACATTTTTTTTCTTTAGCACATGAATAGCTACAAAATGGTTACATCTAATGACATACAAAGGGCTTAATGTAACGCTCAGGGACTTGTGATAAAGCACCTCTAACGTATTAACTACTCTCCATATAAGAAGTTAATTGTGTGCTTCTTTATGCCCCTATTTCTGATAAAAGGGGAGTAAAAACTGTATTACTGAGTCAGTGGTTAAATTAACAGGTCATAGCCTCCTTTTTTTCCATTTTCCTACTAGAACTAATAGATTGTGTATTAGAATCCCAACTTGATCAGTAGGATAGAACCCATTTGGTCCCAATTTTTTTAAGATGGTGTTTTGCTATAGACTATATGTACCCTAGTAAACCTTTTTTTTTTTTTTTTTTCTTTTTTTTTTTTTTTCTCATCTTAGGTCTGGTTGAAATTTTGTCTACCATACTAAGCGGTTTTTTGTATAGAGATCTAATTGTAGATTTTTTTACATAAATAACAGATATAAGTAACTGCTCAAGAGCCTTCTATTTTGGAACTCTTGCTTTAAAAATTGATTTAAAATTGACACATATACTAACATATGAATGGTTACAAGAGATGCAGAGCATTTGAGGTAATACTTAGAGACTCGTGAAGAAGTGTCTCTAGTTTATTTCACTGTTTTCCACAGGAGAATTTAATTGAGTGCCCCTACAATAGCCCCCTTATTTCCTATGAAAGGGCTGTAAATATGTATCACTGACTTAGGGGTTAAATGAACAGGACATAGCCTCTTTTTCTTGCTTTCTAAGAATAATAGACTGTATATTAGAATCCCAATTTGTTTAGTAGATTAGAACCTACTTGCTTTCATTTATCAAAGACAGTGTTTGGTTATAGACTATATGTACTCAACTATATCTTGTTTTGCAATATCCACTGTATAAATCTTGTGGGAGAAGTTATCTCATTATTTTCCATCTTAGGCCCTCCTGAAAGTTTGTCTATACCATACTAAGTTGTTCTCTATATTAGGACCTAATTGCATATTCTCTACTAAAAAGCTCTCCTTCATTTACAACAATAGACTGGGGAGGGAGGGGGCGGGGAAATAGAATAAGGGGGAAGGAAAGAGGGGGAAAAAAGAGAGAGGAGATTCAGTAAGACTTAATTGGGTCGTAAATCTTACTCTTGAAAAACTGTCTAAACTACTAAAGATATAGCTCCTTACATAAACCTCCTTGGTCAGAAATATACAATAACCTAGGATTGAAAGATCATTTTTTGAAGTTCTTGGTTGCTTTCTCCCAGGTAACAGTAATTAATTTCTCTCTTATAAAATTAAGACTGCTCGCTATCCTTAGATAACACAAAGGGTTAACATTAACAAGACACGACTAGGGTAAGAAGTCCACTTTGGGGCCAGCTGAGGTAAAAAGAAACTGTATCAAGGGTTACAATAAGGTTATTCAGAATTGCTGTTAATTAGCTGTGGGAGGAGAGATTGGAACAAAGCAAAAACTATCCTGCTAGAAATTGTACTAAGGAGATAAGAGCAATTGCTGGTTATTATATTTCAAGCCTACACTTTATTATACGCCGTGGTCTCCCCTAAAAAGAGGGGGAAGGAAGGGAGGGGCAGTTAAGAGGGGTAGAAAAGGGAGAAAGCAAATAAGGGGAAGGTACTCTCACAAAAATATACCTAATTATAATTCACAGTTAATACACGTGTATCATTTTCTATAAATCCACACTATTATCGAGCCCTGAGCTCCTGGCAATTTTTGGGCCTTGTGCCCTATTACACAGGTTTTCCGCTCCTTTTTCACTGGCACAACCTCACTTTCCTTAAATTAATAACTTTTACATCACACGTCACACTCACAATCACTTTTATTTTATTTTTTTTTATTTATTTTTTTCTTCCCACTGCACTTACTTACTAGGAACGTTTGATTAAACAATTCCTTCTTCACCTCCACCCCCAATCACGTGGTACATGGGCAAATTTCTCTTGAACTCTCTTAAAACACCCTCCCCTAATATGGCAGGGAGACATAGGGACAGGAAACTCAAGAACACACAGGACTCAGTTACTGACCATCAAATTAATCCTACTAATCCCGCAGCAATGCCAGAAAATCTTAACATGCAGATGCTAGTAACTAACATAGCAGAGGCACTCTCTCCTAAATTTGAAACACTTAAATCTGAAATTAAACAAGACATCTCCGCCTTAACTCAAGAGGTAAGGCAATTCTTGAATAGGCTGCAGGAAGTAGAGCAGAGGGTCTCGGATTTGGAAGATCAAGTAAGTCTACATAGTGCTAAAACTGAGACCTCAACCAAAAACCTTCAAAAAATGATGGATAGGCTAGAGGATCTTGAAAACCGTTCCAGACGGAACAATTTAAGAATAATTGGACTTCCTGAAACTAATCAATTTGAAAACCTTGATACTTTCATTTCCGACACACTCGTTAAAGCTTTAAAAGTCCCATCTACATACCCACCGATTATAGTAGAAAGAGCCCACAGAATAGGTGCTCCTCGTTCGGATAGCAACAAGAGTGGTAGACCCAGACCTGTAATCGCAAGATTGCTCAATTATAAAGATAAAAACCTACTACTGCAGTATTTTCGTAAAAATCAACCAATCACTATAGAGGATAATAGGATCTTGATTTTTCAAGATTTTTCGGCAGATACTGCCTTAAAGAGAAAGGAGCTGGCCCCGACTTGTTCTAAATTCATTCAACAAGGGTATAGAGCGGCCTTGATTTATCCTGCTAAACTTAAAGTGGTAGTAAAAGGGACAACACACATAATTGAAGATGGCCAAACTGCAGAAAATCTTTTTAAGACCATAGACACATAAATACTAGTCATAAATCTAGTTTATCTTTTTCTTAACATCTCGGAAGACAGGTGTATGGCGAAGGCAGCTTCAGGGTTGGGGATAAGGAATCCCCTCTTTTTTTTTTTCTCCCCCCTCCCCCCCTTTTTTTTTTTTTTTTTTTCGTTTGTTCCTGGTTCCTCTCCCGCCCGGTTCTCTCTCCCCCCCCCCCTCTCTCCTAACCTTCTTTTTCTTACTATACGTATTAGAGAGATATGACGCATAAACTAGAAAATCTTAAAATTGTATCCTGGAATGTAGGGGGAATATCGTCCCCCATCAAACGGAAGGCAATATTGACACATCTGCGGAAAGCCCAGGCTGATATTGGACTTATACAGGAAACGCATTTAAATTTAGAGGAATCACTAAAACTAAAATCATCCTGGGTAAAGGAGGTATTAGCGGCTCCAAGTTCTGGAAAGAAAAAAGGGGTCGCAATACTTATAGGCAAAAGAGTCCAAGTGGAGATTTTACATTCCGAGGCCGACCCTGGGGGGAGGTATGTTGTGGTCAAACTGAAAGTAGGTCAAGTAAAATACACAATTTGTAATGTCTATGGTCCGAATAAAACTGACCCTGACTTTTGGGATTCACTACAGGCCAAGCTCCTTCTTAGCAGTGAAGGCCATTTAATCCTAGGGGGGGGTTTCAATATGGCTCCACAATGTCCTTTAGACAGACTCAGAAGAGACACTAAGCTCTTGAAACAAAAGAAAGATAGCCTTGATTTTAAAATGATTAATAAGATTAAACAGATCCTTGCTTTACGAGATATCTGGAGATCTCAAAATCCTGATACTCAGGACTTTACATGTCTATCTAAGGCTCATAAATCTTTATCTAGGATTGATCTGTTTTTAATCGATGATCGGCTAAGCTCTGCAAAGGTAAAAACAGAGATAATGCCAATTTTTTTGTCAGATCATGGGCCTATTTCTCTCGAGCTTAACTTTGCTCAGCCGAAATCAAAGATTTTGCAATTCTTTTTTCCCTATTATTTATTCACTGATCTGAAATTCAAAGAGTGGCTTAGAAATAAATTTAAGGAATATGCTCAATTTAATAATGGCTATGTAGATCGCACAGATATCTTCTGGGAAACTGCTAAGGCAGTCCTCAGAGGGGAAATTACTGCATACTCTGCTAGACAGAATAAGAGAAGGAAGGCAAGAGAGAAGGAGAAGGAAGGCAAGAGAGAAGGAAGTTTGTAACTCCGTGATTAATTCTTACAATCTTTATTTACTTGAAAGACTTCCCTTAAATTGGGCAAGATATATTCGGGCCAAAGCTGCAAGAGATACTTTCTATCTAACCCAGGAAACTCACAATGAGCTTAGACTGCAAGCTAAATTGCATAGATTCGGTAATAAGTCTGGTAAAATGTTAGCTAAGTTAATTAAGAACGAGAACAAAAAACCTACCATAGACAAAATTCAGCATAATGGGAAACATCTATCTAAGCCTGAAGAAATCTCAAATATATTCCATCAATATTTTCAAGAACTTTACACTGGCAAGGCGAATGAATTTTGGAGTAAACTCACATTTCCTACGGCCACTTCTGAAGCAATTGACAGACTTAATTCACCTATCACAAGGGAAGAAATTGAAAAAACAATCATTAAACTTTCTCTTAACAAGGCGGCTGGGCCGGATGGATTACCCAATGAGTTCTACAAAATGTTATCATCAGAGATAGTCCCTTATCTGGGTAATTTGTTCAATGATATCTTTATAAATAATAAACAGGTCACACCTTCTTTCTCGTCTTCATTTACTACATTGATTTTAAAAGAGGGGAAGGACCCTACACTTAAAGAGTCTTATAGACCAATCGCACTGCTAAATTCGGACTACAAGATCCTTTCTTCAATTTTAGCAACTAGGCTTCAGTCTATTTTATCCAGAGTGATCCACCCGGACCAAGCCGGCTTTCTTAATAACCGCAACTCTTCAGCAAAAATTAGAGAATTACTTGTCACCATGGAATATATCCAAGGATTGTCTCTACAGAGGGCTGGGAGAGAGGACTCCCCGGACCTGGCCATCTTGTCAATTGATGCAGAAAAGGCCTTCGATTTAGTAATCCATAAGCATATAATTTTCTCCCTATCTAAGTTTGGGATTGAGGGCAATCTCCCTAAGTTTGTGGAGAATGTATATAACCAATCTTTTACACGCCTGATTATTAACAATGACACTTCCTCTCCAATTGCATTGGATAGGGGCACTTGCCAGGGATGTCCTCTTTCCCCGCTCCTTTTCGATGTAGCCATAGAACCCTTGGCAATCATGATTAGGAGCTCTCTGGAGGGTATTAAAATCCGAAATCACGAAATGAAAATCGGTCTATACGCAGACGATTTACTTGTTTACCTCTCCAATACAGCTCAGAACATCCCAAGGCTTCTGAAAATCACTGATCATTTTGGTGCATTCTCAGGGTATAAAGTAAATGCTACAAAATCTGAGTTAGTCTGGCTTAGAAAAAACACTAGAAGTAACTCAGACTTACCCTTCAAACTGGTAACGGAATCAATGAAATACTTAGGAATCAACATCCCAATTAATTTGAGAGACCTTTATAAAGTAAATATAACTCCAATGCTTGTTTATTTAAAAGAAAGGCTTAAGGCCTGGCAAAACTTACCACTTTCAATATCTGGTCGGTCAGCTCTATTTAAAATGGTACTTCTCCCAAAGCTGCTTTACATCCTACAGAATGTCCCAGTAATTCTTTTCGAAAAAGATTTACGGTCAATGAATTCATCAATTAGGCAATTTATTTGGCAGGGGAAAAGATCCAAGATAGCCCTTTCTAAACTGGCAGTACCAAGAGAGCTGGGAGGCCTAGCACTACCAAATTTAAGATCCTATAATTTATGTTTCCTAGCTCGCATAGTAGCGGACTGGATATCCTCCAAGAATTATGTTTTAAATAATGAACTCGAACTTAACATATGTGAACCGTACTCACCAGTGGCTTTGGCGCACTTGGAACCTAGAGATCTTCCAATAAGCATTAAAGAACTTAAATTTATCTTGAATCCTCTTAAAGCTTGGTCTAAGCTAACCAAATCTTTTTCAATAAGCTGTATAGCATCAAAATACCTTCCTTTGATCAGAAACCCTAGTTTCCAACCAGGTCTAGACTCTTTGGTTTTTAAGAGATGGCACAATAAAGGATTGGATAAGGTTATTTACCTAGTTGACCAGGATAGAAAGTGTGTCAGGTCCTTTGAAGAGCTGAGGACTGAATTTAATTTGTCCAACAAAGACTTTTTTGCATATCTGCAGATAAGGCATTATGTCGTTGATCTTGTTCATAAGATTGGATGGAGCTGGACTTTGGGCAAATTGGAAAATTGGCTAGTAATAACTAAAAATAGCTCTATGTCCATTGCTCCCTGTTATTATATGTTGGGCCTAAATAGAGGCACTTCTATTCTGGAGAATCTGGCTCTGACTTGGAATACTTTAATTCCACATAGTAACATTGAACCGAAAACTATTCAATCATCAGTAAATAAAATAATAAAAACGACTCTTTCTTCTAACTGGCGTGATGCGCATCTAAAACTTTTGCACAGGGCATACTTTACTCCGGAAAGGGGCCTAAGAGTCCGAAATCAGGAATTTAATAAATGCCCCAAATGTTCTTACTTGGCTGCAGACCTAATTCATATGTTCTGGCATTGCCCTAGACTGAGAAACTTATGGAGCAAACTAGAATACTGGCTTAAGAATAAACTGAAAATTGAATCATTAGCTTTGACTCTGTTCCAGGTCATACTATGTCTAAAATTTGAAGATAGGTGCCAGCCTTATGAGAAACTAGTAAACTTGTCTATTTTGGCTACTAGATACCTGATATGCAAAAAATGGAAATCGAGATCAATTCCATCCATCTCCAAAATTAGGAATCACTTAAAGAAACAATGTGTTTTAGAACAAAAAAATGCGAACATAGATAACGAACTAGATGTAAGGAAATTCTTTGATAAATGGGCACCGTTCATTAAGATTCTCCCTGAGAGAGAAATTGACTATTTGATCTCTCCATTTAAGAACTCGGAGATGGTTCTTCTGGGTATTTGGTAGGCGGTGGGGGTCAGAGAGAATCGGGATCTTTCCTTCCCCTTTCCCCTTCCCTTTTTTTTTTCCTCCCTCCCCTCCCCCCCCCCTTTTTTTCTTTTTTTTTGTTTTTTGTTTTTTGTTTTCTTCTTTTTCTTTTTTTTTTCTTTCTTATAAATAATTAAAAAAATCCCAACAATGAGTAATGAGCTAATGGGTAGATATTTCAGTTCAATTCACTGTGTATATGACTTGTAATATGCATTTTATGTTTGCTGGATATTGTTTTTCTTTCTTTGTTTTTCTTTGGTGCCAACATAATATGTCTAACAACTGAAATATTGTTCGTTTTTTTTTTGTTGTTATCATGGATTCTGTACTTGTTGCTGGTTATAAATAAATGCTTAAAAAAAAAAAATTGCATGCTCTATCTGAATCACGAACAAAAAAATTTGGGTTCAGTGTCCCTTTAAAGGGACAGTCAAGTCCAAAAAAAACTTTCATTTTTCAAATAGGGCATGTAATTTTAAACAACTTTCCAATTTACTTTTATCAACAATTTTGCTTTGTTCTCTTGGTATTCTAGTTGAAAGCAAACCTAGGAAGGCACATATGATAATTTCTAAGCCCTTGAAGGCCGCCTCTATTTTATTTACTTTTCACAGCAGGGGAGAGCAAGCTCATGTAGGCCATATAGATAGCATTGTGATCCCGCCCGTGGCTAGTGGCAGACACTGCACTAATTGGCTAAAATGCAAGTCAATAGATAATAACTAAAAGTCATGTGATTAGGGGCGGTCAGAAGATGCTTAGATACAAGTTAGTCACAGAAGTAAAAAGTGTATTAATATAACAGTGTTGGTTTTGCAAAACTGGGGAATGGGTAATAAAGGGATTATCTATCTTTTTAAACAACAAACATTCTGGTGTTGACTGTCCCTTTAATATAAATCATATGCTTATAAAGAGTTGTCCTCTGCATTTCATATGACTGTAAAAAAATATACATCATAAATATTTTAGCTTTTTTTTTAAACAACTTAAATTTATGTAGCATCACTATTAAAGATCACTTAATAAATTTTTTTCAGAATTGTATGTCATCTTTAAAGGGTCATGAAACCCAAACGGCTAGATTTAGAGTTGGGCGGTAGCCGTCAAAACCAGCGTTAGAGGCTCCTAACGCTGGTTTTTACCGCCCTCTCAGCTAGATTTAGAGTTGGGCGGTAGCCGTCAAAACCAGCGTTAGAGGCTCCTAACGCTGGTTTTTACCGCCCTCTGGTATTTGGAGTCAGTCAGGAAAGGGTCTAACTCTCACTTTACAGCCGCGACTTTTCCATACCGCAGATCCCCCTACGCCATTTGCATATCCTATCTTTCCAATGGGATCTTTCTAACGCTGGTATTTAGAGTCGTGGCTGAAGTGAGCGTTAGAAATCTAACGACAAAACTCCAGCCGCAGAAAAAAGTCAGTAGTTAAGAGCTTTCTGGGCTAACGCCGGTTTATAAAGCTCTTAACTACTGTGCTCTAAAGTACACTAACACCCATAAACTACCTATGTACCCCTAAACCGAGGTCCCCCCACATCGCTGCCACTCTATTACATTTTTTAACCCCTAATCTGCCGCTCCGTACACCGCCGCCAGCTACGTTATCCCTATGTACCCCTAATCTGCTGCCCCTAACACCGCCGACCCCTATATTATATTTATTAACCCCTAATCTGCCCCCCACAACGTCGCCGCCACCTACCTACACTTATTAACCCCTAATCTGCCGAGCGGACCGCACCGCTACTATAATAAAGTTATTAACCCCTAATCCGCCTCACTCCCGCCTCAATAACCCTATAATAAATAGTATTAACCCCTAATCTGCCCTCCCTAACATTGCCGACACCTAACTTCAAACATTAACCCCTAATCTGCCGACTGGAGCTCACCGCTATTCTAATAAATTTTTTAACCCCTAAAGCTAAGTCTAACCCTAACACCCCCCTAAGTTAAATATAATTTTTATCTAACGAAATAAATTAACTCTTATTAAATAAATTAATCCTATTTAAAAATAAATACTTACCTGTAAAATAAACCCTAATATAGCTACAATATAAATTATAATCATATTGTAGCTATTTTAGGATTAATATTTATTTTACAGGCAACTTTGTAATTATTTTAACCAGGTACAATAGCTATTAAATAGTTAATAACTATTTAATAGTTACCTAGTTAAAATAATTACAAAATTACCTGTAAAATAAATCCTAACCTAAGTTACAATTAAACCTAACACTACACTAGCAATAAATAAATTAAATTAAATACCTACAATTATCTACAATTAAACCTAACACTACACTATCAATAAATTAATTAAATACGATACCTACAAATAAATACAATGAAATAAACTAACTAAGTACAAAAAATAAAAAAGAACTAAGTTACAAAAAATAAAAAAATATTTACAAACATTAGAAAAATATTACAACAATTTTAAACTAATTACACCTACTCTAAGCCCCCTAATAAAATAACAAAGCCCCCCAAAATAAAAAAATGCCCTACCCTATTCTAAATTAAAAAAGTTCAAAGCTCTTTTACCTTACCAGCCCTGAAAAGGGCCCTTTGCGGGGCATGCCCCAAATAATTCAGCTCTTTTGCCTGTAAAAAAAAAAACATACAATACCCCCCCCCAACATTACAACCCACCACCCACATACCCCTAATCTAACCCAAACCCCCCTTAAATAAACCTAACACTAAGCCCCTGAAGATCTCCCTACCTTGTCTTCACCTCACCGGGTTCAGCGATCGGTCCAGAAGAGGGTCCGAAGTCTTGATCCAAGCGGCGGCTGAAGAACTCCATCATCGGGCTGAAGTCGGAAGTCCATCATCGGGATGAAGTCTTCTATCAAGCGGCATCTTCAATATTCTTTCTTCCGGAGTGGAGCGGAGCCATCTTCTTCCCAGCCGACGCGGATCCAACCTCTTCAACCAACGCCTACTCGCCGAATGACGGTTCCTTTAAACGACGTCATCCAAGATGGCGTCCCTCGAATTCCGATTGGCTGATAGGATTCTATCAGCCAATCGGAATTAAGGTAGGAATATTCTGATTGGCTGATGGAATCAGCCAATCAGATTCAAGTTCAATCCGATTGGCTGATCCAATCAGCCAATCAGATTGAGCTCGCATTCTATTGGCTGTTCTTATCTTATCCTACCTTAATTCCGATTGGCTGATAGAATCCTATCAGCCAATCGGAATTCGAGGGACGCCATCTTGGATGACGTCCCTTAAAGGAACCGTCATTCGTCGGGAAGTCGTCGGTGAAGATGGATGGATCCGCGCTGGAGGTCTTGAAGATCAGCCGGTCGTCATCGGATTGAAGAACATAGAAGATGAGGCTTGGAAGAAGATGTTTGCCGGTCCGGATGTCCTCTTCTGCCCGCTTGGATCAAGACTTCAGCCGGAGGATGGACGTCACTCTTCAGCCCCCGCTTGGGCTTGGATCAACACTTCGGAGGCTTGGATCAAGACTTCCGAGGACGGATCGGTGAACCTGGCATGGTGAAGATAAGGTAGGAAGATCTTCAGGGGCTTAGTGTTAGGTTTATTTAAGAGGGGTTTGGGTTAGATTAGGAGTATGTGGGTGGTGGGTTGTAATGTTGGGGGGGGGTATTGTATGTTTTTTTTTACAGGCAAAAGAGCTGAATTCTTTGGGGCATGCCCTGCAAATGGCCCTTTTCAGGGCTGGTAAGGTAAAAGAGCTTCGAACTTTTTTAATTTAGAATAGGGTAGGGCATTTTTTTATTTTGGGGGCTTTGTTATTTTATTAGGGGGCTTAGAGTAGGTGTAATTAGTTTAAAATTGTTGTAATATTTTTCTAATGTTTGTAAATATTTTTTTATTTTTTGTAACTTAGTTCTTTTTTATTTTTTGTACTTTAGTTAGTTTATTTCATTGTAGTTATTTGTAGGTATTTTATTTAATTAATTTATTGATAGTGTAGTGTTAGGTTTAATTGTAGGTAATTGTAGGTAGTTTATTTAATTCATTTATTGATAGTGTAGTGTTAGGTTTAATTGTAACTTAGGTTAGGATTTATTTTACAGGTAATTTTGTAATTATTTTAACTATTTTAGCTATTAAATAGTTATTAACTATTTAATAGCTATTGTACCTGATTAAAATAAATACAAAGTTGCCTGTAAAATAAATATTAATCTTAAAATAGCTACGATATAATTATTATTTATATTGTAGCTATATTAGGGTTTATTTTACAGGTAAGTATTTAGCTTTAAATAGGAATCATTTATATAATAAGAGTTAATTTATTTCGTTAGATTTAAATTATATTTAACTTAGGGGGGTGTTAGTGTTAGGGTTAGACTTAGCTTTAGGGGTTAAAAAATTTATTAGAATAGCGGTGAGCTCCGGTCGGCAGATTAGGGGTTAATTATTGTAGGTAGCTGGCGGCGACATTGTGGGGGGCAGATTAGGGGTTAATACATATAATATAGGGGTCGGCGGTGTTAGGGGCAGCAGATTAGGGGTACTTAGGTATAATGTAGGTTGCGGCGGTATACGGAGCGGCAGATTAGGGGTTAAAAAAAATATGCAGGTGTCAGCGATAGCGGGGGCGGCAGATTAGGGGTTAATAAGTGTAAGGTTAGGGGTGTTTAGACTCGGGGTACATGTTAGAGTGTTAGGTGCAGACGTAGGAAGTGTTTCCCCATAGTAAACAATGGGGCTGCGTTAGGAGCTGAACGCTGCTTTTTTGCAGGTGTTAGGTTTTTTTTCAGCTCTAACAGCCCCATTGTTTTCTATGGGGGAATCGTGCACGAGCACGTTTTTGAAGCTGGTCGCGTCCGTAAGCACCGCTGGTATCGAGAGTTGCAGTGGCGTTAAATATGCTCTACGCTCCCTTTTTGAAGCCTAACGCAGCCATTCTGTGAACTCTAAATACCAGCGGTATTTAAAAGGTGCGGGGGGAAAAAAGCACACGTAGCTAACGCACCCCTTTGGCCGCAGAACTCTAAATCTAGCCGAAAATGATTCTTTCATGATTTAGACAGAGCATACAGTTTTGTTTTGTTTTAAATCAATTTACTTCATCTTCATGGTATTCTTTGTTGAAGAGATACCTAGGTAGGTAGTGTACTCATGTCTGAAGCACTGCATGACTTGCAAATATGTAACATTCTTGCAAAATTGCTGCCATGTAGAGCTGCAGACGTGTGCATATCTTTGCGCTCTACTTCCTGCTTTTCAAATAAAAACATACCTATCGAACAAATGATATGCTGTATATGAATCATGAATGAAAAACTTTGGGTTTCATGTCCCTTTTAATAGAATCTAGAGATACTTTGTTCTATATAAATTACTTCTGTTATGTTCTGTAATTTTGAGCCCCAGCTAAATCCCATGGTAGGTTAAATACTCTGTATGAAATGTTTCCGCTTCACATGTTTTTGGTGATATTCAAGATTCCATGTGCAGGTTTTGACCTGTACAATAATTGCAACTGAGAGTATTCCATGGCCTCTATTTATCAAGGTCTGTTGGACCTGATCCGACAGTGCGGATCAGGTCCGACAGACCTCGCTGAATACGGCGAGCAATACGCTCGCCGTATTCAGCATTGCACCAGCAGCTCACAAGAGCTGCTGGTGCAACGCCGCCCTCTGCAGACTCGCAGCCAATAGGCCGCCAGCAGGGGGGTGTCAATCAACCCGATCGTACTCAATCGGGTTGATTTCCGGCGATGTCTGTCCACCTGCTCAGAGCAGGCGGACAGGTTATGGAGCAGCGGTCTTTGTGACCACTGCTTCATAACTGCTGTTTCTGGCGAGCCTGTATGCTCGCCAGAAACACGGGGCATCAAGCTCCATTCGGAGCTTGATAAATATGCCCCCATGTATGTGAAATTCTATAAATAGCTACAAAATAAGCTTAGGAAATGTTTTGTCCAATTCATGACATATTCATTGTTGAATTTGCCGAACATAGGGACATAAAATGTACTTTACTAATATTTTATAACAAGAGCTGAATAATTCAATACTAACTAACAGTACTAATATTTGTTTAGATTTTGATAAAAGATTACATAGGATTACACAGGAATTTGAGTAATTTCTCTCAAAGAAGTTGTCTCTTCTACTCAAGGTCATATCACAACTTGTCTATCATAAAACAATGTTTACAAACTGAATTACTCATTTTTTGGGGGGAGGGGTTAAAATGTGTTAAATTAACTAATTTGAGATCATTGTTTTATCTGGAGTATAAGCTAAAGAGTCACATTCTACAACTGTACTGTTTTTGGAATTCTAGTCATCTAGTCAATCCTGATCAGAAAAGAGTAGTATGCAGCACTGATCTGTGTCTCTCAAAAAGGTCAAAATCTCCCCTAAGTGGGGAAAACTTATGATACCTTATAAGATATGTTGATAAAGCATCAAATACGCCAATGAAAACTCAACAAATTGATAGTAGTGGCTCATAGGGGTTAATATTTAGTTTATGGGTGTTAGTGTACTTTTTAGCACTTTAGTTATGAGTTTTATGCTACGGCGTTGTAGTGTAAAACTCATAACTACTGACTTTAGAATGTGTTACAGATCTTGGAGGTAGAGTGTGTACCGCTCACTTTTTGGCCTCCCAGGACAGACTCGTAATACCGGCGTTATACAAGTCCCATTGAAAAAAGGGTTTACGAAGTTTACGTAAGTCGGTTTGCGGTAAGGCCAAAAAGTGTGCGGGGCCCCTAAACCTGCAAGACTCGTAATAGCAGCGGTAGTGAAAAAGCAGCGTTAGGACCTGTTAACGCTGCTTTTTTACCTTACCGCAAAACTCGTAATCTAGCCAAAAGTATGGACACCCTGTATCTTGACATCAATGTTTATGTGTGTCTAGTTTAGTTATTTTAAAGTTGTTTAAAAAAAGTTCAGTGTTTCACCAAAGAAAAAAATATGCTCATCAAGAGTCATGTCCTTCCAGCTTCCTTCTTTCTCTCTAATTGGAATTCCTTTTAGGTCTTCCAGAGATAACTGGGGTGAGGTTTACAAGGGAAATGCATGTGTACACACAAAGGAAAATAATCCTTGCAATTAAAGGTGTTCGTGTAACATCTTGTAGTAGGATAAGCCCAATTACTTTATTTTATACACCAATGGTATGTGCATGTGTGTGTTTATTTGTGTTGGTGTCTGCATGTCTATCAATTTATGGTCAGCAGGGCCAAACTCTCTGCAGAATGCTGACCTGTGCAAGATAATATATTTTCTGCAGATTCAACCTTACCAGTTTCATCTCAAAGTGCAAGGTGACCTGTTTTGGTTTCAATGTTACTGTGCCCTTCTGCCTCCTGCTTCCTCTGCCAGTGTTACTTGCTTCACATTTACTGGTATACATGTTAATGGTAAAAGAAAATGACACTCAGGTGCTTTGTGACCATAATTTTACTTTAAATCGCATTATTATTGTTTCTTACTGCAGAGTCAGTCCCCACACAAACCTTATCAAGATCATTATATCAGATGTTTGCATTACATAGCCTTACAGGGAGTAACATCTCCTAAAATTTTACTAAGGCCCTTAGCTTTTTAGATGATTAAACAGCATCTGAATATAAATGCCCCTTCATGTGTTTTAAAAAGTGTGTGTCTGGCTTCTCAGTATACAGTATCACTTGAATCCTAAATTACAAATAAAAATGTCACCCCTGTAAAAATGTAACCATCGGTGTCCATCCTCAGGCCCAAAGGCAAACCTTCATTTGGTTTTAATTTGCTTTCATTAACCAGAGTGTATATATTATATGCATATACAGTAAAAACAGTGTGTGTGTGTGTGTGTGTGTGTGTGTGTGTATAAAACAATATTAATTGTGAGGGGGTGGTTCCCACACTTTTATTTGTAGGACTCGACCCCTGATTAGAAGATGGACATGGATTCAAAGACAAAACATCAGTAAAATCAGTTTAGGATAAATGAGCCTAACTAAAACATTGGGCTCCATTTACCATTTGCTGGGTGGACATGCAGTATCCGCTGCCCTAATGTATCACTGAGCAAGTGGCTGCTTGTGCAATGCTGCCCTGCTTGTGCAGGACAATCAGGAGTGAATGGGGGCTGTCAGCTATCCCAATCGGATTTGAATGATTTTGCAACACTTTAGGTGCTGGAAAGACTAAGTGGCTATGGTATTAAGACCGCAGATACTTAAAGGGGCAGTAAAGTCATAACCCAAGATTACAAGTTATGCGCTACACCAGGTGTGTAAATAACGCAAAAAAATTAGCGGTATTGTACTCTCCATAATGATGCCATTACAAGTTACTGAAAAACCTTCTTTTGTTGCGGTATGGTGCATTAAGCTCCATACCACACAAAATCCAAGCTTGACTTGACGTGCTCTTGCACGTTTTCCCTCATAGACATCAATGAAGAGAAAGTGCTAGAAAAAACTAACACCTTTGATCGCGGTATGACGATAGCTATAACGCAATCCACATTAATGTCTATGGGGACAAGAAAGTTATGTTAAAACCTAGCACCCTAACATAAACCCCTAGTCTAAATATCCCTAATCCGCCGCTCCCGACATCACCGACACTATATAAAAGGGATTAACCCCTAAACTGCCGCCCTGTGACATCGCCGACACTAAATAAACCTATTAACCCCTAAACCGCTGCCCCCCCACATCGCTACTACTATAATAAAGTTATTAACCCCTAAACCGCCAGAGCCTCACATCACAACTACTATAATAAAGCTATTAACCCCTAAACCGCTGCCCCCCCACATCGCTACTACTGTAATAAAGTTAATAAACCCCTAAACCGCCGGCCCCCCACATTGCTTCTACTATAACAAACCTATTAACCCCTAAACCACCGGGCCCCCACATTGCTACTAATATAATAAACCTATTAACCCCTAAACCACAGCTCCCCACATCGCTACTACTATAATAAAGCTATTAACCCCTAAACTGCCAGCCCCCCACATCGCTACTACTATAATAAAGCTATTAACCCCTAAACTGCCAACACCCCACATCGCTACTACAATAGTAAAGTTATTAACCCCTAAACCACCGGCCCCCCACATCGCTACTACTATAATAAACATATTAACCCCTAAACCGCCGCCCCCCACATCACAACTACTATAATAAAGCTATTAACCCCTAAACCGCTGGGGCCCCACATCGCTACTACTATAATAAAGTTATTAACCCCTAAACCGCCACCCCCCCACATCGCTACTACTATAATAAACCTATTAGCCCATAAAGCACTGACCCCCCACATCACTAGTACTATAATAAAGTTATTAACCCCTAAACTGCTGGCCCCCCACATCACAACTACTATTATAAAGGTATTAACCCCTAAAACCGCCTGCCCCCACACCGCTACTACTATAATAAAGTTATTAACCCCAAAACGGCCGGCCCCCCACATCGCTACTACAATAAATTTATTAACACCTAAACTGCCGCCCCCCCCCACATCGATACTACTATAAAAAAGTAATTAACCCCTAAACCGCCGGCACCCCACATCGCAACTAATATAACAAAGTTATTAACCCCAAAACCACCAGCCCCCAACAGTGCTACTACTATAATAAACTTATTAACCCCTAAACTGCTGTCAGAAAGGAGAAAATTACGGAGCACCGGATCACAGCGTATTAATTTAAGACATATAACTTTTATTCCAAATATTAAAAACTCATGACATAGAGTATAAAAAGACAAGGAAGGTTCCCTGAAAGGTGCAATAAAGTGGCTGATGCGTTTCGGCGTTAAGCCTTTACTCCAAGCCATAAAGAAAAGGTTACAACACGTAACTATTTAAAACCCTAGCTCCTTTCTGATAGGTTATTCAATCACCAACCCTATAACAATTGACAAACTTAAAGGGACATTAAACCCAAATTTTTTCTTTCATGATTCAGATAGAGAATACCATTTTAAACAACTTTCTAATTTACTTCTATTAGCTAATTTGCTTCATTCACTTGATATTCTTTCCTGAAAAGCATATCTAGATAGGCTCAGTAGCTTCTGATTGGTGGCTGCACATAGATGCCTCATGTGATTGGCTCACCAATGTGCATTGCTATTTCTTTAACAAAGGATATCTAAAGATTGCCCCAAATTAGATAATAGAAGTAAATCGGAATGTTGTTTAAAATTTTATTCTCTATCTGAATCGTGAAAGACATTTTTTGGGTTTAATGGCCCTTTAACTGTTTCTGCTGCAGTCTACCTCTTTCTTTTTTAGTACATATATGTCTCCACATAGTCCCATATAACACTGCTATTACTAAGAATTTATATGCTATATGATTCTTTACTCATGGGACAATATCTTATTAAATGTTGTAAGCCCCTGTATACAATAGCTGTTATTTTAGCATTTTAGTTAGATGGACTACACTGATATGTGGTATGTAAGGCTATTATGTTGCTGCAGCCAGTATTTCCTAGATTATGCTGTCATAACACATATCTCATCTCTCTCATATTTACTCTATACTGAAAACTCTTTTATGGGTGGATGTTTAAATTATGCCTTACCTACTTTGATACGCTTTGCTTAGTAAATTTTGATAAATTTCAATATATTCTTAATTTCTTTCACTACCTTTGCTCAAGTATTGGATTGCTATACAAATAATTAATCAAAAAACTTTTCTAACCAATTGCTAAATTGGAATTACGAAGATGATACAATTTCCCAGATGAATGTACAATTGATTTTTGATCAGAAATAAAGGGACGGGGAGAGAATATTTTTACCAAAAATTAATCAAATCAAACTCTAAATTGAGTCCAAAGGGTACCCTTGTTTTTAACTGAAAAATTCAAAAGGTTTCCCTTTCTGCTAAAATACTGTCTCTATCTCCTCCCCTCCTTTTAGTCTTAACCTGTTCAATTATTGTCCACCTAAAGCTACTGCTCTTTTTCCCGTGGACCACTGTGAAATGGTTAATAAGGGGTGTCGTTAGAATACCCTGTTTTAAGGAGATGTTCTTTCATCCTTGTCCTCACCTCTCTAGAGGTGAAGCCTACATACTGTAACTGACATTCCACACAGGTGATCACATATACCACATATGTGGAACGACAGTTTAGGCAAGTTTTTTTGGGGAATTTCTCCCCCGTCACTGTTGACTGGAACTGGTCACCTGTTTGGACCTTTTCACACGCTATGCAAGCTGCAGATTTAAATTTATAGGTACCGTTGAATTTCAGCCAAGAAGAGCCGCTCTGCACTGGAATTTGTTTCAATTCAGTAGGTGCTACAATTTTGCCTATTGATTTATTTTTTCTATAGGCAAACCTGCAGCCCTTCTTTATAACATCCTTTAAGTCATAATCTGCGGACAACATGTCTAGATGTGATTTTATTAACTTGCATACCTCATCGTATTGTTTTGGATATTCTGTTATGAATATAATATCCCTTCTTGCTTCTGTTTTAGACCTAGATTCCACTTTCCTCAGCAGATCCTCTCTTTTTATTTTCACTGTGCCCTTTGCTTGTTCAATGATCTTATTATTATAACCTCTCTCTCTTAGTTTCCTGGACAGTTGGGCGGCCTGTTCTTGATAAACTAATTCCTCTGAGCAGTTGCGTGTCAGGCGAATGAATTGCCCCTTTGCAACAGCTTTAAATACTTTTTCTGGATGGCATGTAGCAAGGAGTTGCCTGAAATGGGTTTATAGTAAACCTTCGATTCCACCACTTTTCCTTTTAACCCCTTCAGGGTAACATCCAGAAAGTTGTTCTCCTGTTCATTATACTCTGAGGTAAAGCTAATTCCAGCATTGCTGTTATCTAAGCCCTGGGTAAACTCCACAAGAGTCATGAGATCTCCTCTCCAAGTGAACAGGAGATCATCAATATAGCGTTTGTACCACACAACACACTCTATCTCCATAGACGTGGGACAGCTCCCACCAACCCATAAACAGGTTGGCGTATGAGGGGGCAAACTTCGCCCCTATAGCCGTCCCACGCCTCTGGAGGTAGAAATTCCCCCCAAATTCAAAGTAGTTGTGGGTCAAAAGAAATCTGGCTACTCACAGCAAATATTCCACATATTCCTGGTCACTTCCAAAATATTTTTGCAAAAAATATTCTTAGGCTTCTAGGCCTTTCTCATGCGGGATGCTGGAATATAATGACTTAACGTCCACAGTCACCCACCTAAAGCCCTCGTCCCAGATAACCTCTGATAATGAGTTCAGTAACTGCTTTGTATCAGAAATATAGCTTCTAAGTGTGGTGACTATGGGCTGAAGTATATAGTCGAGTCATTCCAATAAATGTTCTAAAAGGGAGCTGATACCACTCACTATCGGTCTCCCCTTTACTTCTTCCAATGACTTGTGGACCTTGGGTAGGTGATTGAACACTGGAGTGATGGGATTCTCTACCAACAAATAATCCTTAGTGGTTCGGTCTTTATACCCAAGGTCCACACCATCATCAATCAATACACTACTTATCCTAGTATCCCTATCCGAAATAGACTCCTCCTGGAGAGACTCCAATGTTAGAACATCACAGGTATCTTGAAAATTCAACCCCTGTGTTCCCTGACTGAGATGATCATTCTCTGTATTACTATCCATGTACTGATCTGAAGTATCCTCTCTCTGACTACAGTAAAACTTTTTGAGTGTTACATTTCTTATCAGTTTGTTAATGTCCAGAAGGGTTCTAAACAAACTAAAGTTACTGGTGGGGACAAAGGTTAACCCCAAACCCAGAACTTTAAGTTCAATGTTATTCAAAGTATAGTCCGAGAGATTGATCACATTTCGCTTCTGTATCTGGACATCCCCCATCCTCTTCTCAGAGTATATCGATTCTCCATTCTCTGGAATTGAGGTCTGTGGCCTCTTCCTCGACCACCTCCCCCCCCCCTTCTGATGTACTCTGGGGGATGGAAAAAAACCTGCTCCAGCTGAACTCTCTCTTCTGCGTTAGATCTGAAAGCTCCTTCATCATTCTCAAATTCCTCCATTCTGTACCTAGAGAGGCTTGGTGTTCCTTGTTTTTTAAGAATAGGTGGCAGTCTATTCCCCTCTTTCTGTCTCACTACCTAGGACCTTTCTAATGAGCCAAAATCTTTATTAGTTGTTTCTCCATAGTCTCTGTGGGCTATTTCTCCATAATGGGGTGTCACTTCTTCGCCACCAGAGGTTGTGCCTTCATCCATGGATTCAGCTTCACTCTCATAAAAGTTTACCTGCTTGTTTTTATTGTAGAGAGACAGGTTATAATAAGATCATTGAACAAGCAAGGGGCAACGTGAATAAAATAAAAAGAGAGGATCTGCTGAGGAACAAGAATGAAAGGAAAGTGGAATCTAGGTCTAAAACAGAAGCAAGAAGGGATATTATGTTCATAACAGAATATTCAAAACAATACGATGAGGTATGCAAGGTAATAAAATCACATCTAGGCATGTTGTCCGCAGATGATGACCTAAAGGATATTATAAAGAAGGGCTGCAGGTTTGCCTATAGAAAAAAGAAATCAATAGGCAACATTGTAGCACCGACTGAATTGAAACAAAGTCCAGTGCGGAGCGGCTCTTCTTGCATGAGATTCAACGATACCTATAAATGTAACTATGCAGCTTGCATAGCGTGTGAAAAGGTCCAAACAGGTGACCAGTTTCAGTCAACAGTGATGGGGGAGAAATTCAATAAAAAAAATTGCCTAAACTATCGTTCTAGATATGTGGTATATGTGATCAGCTGTGTGGAATGTCAGTTACAGTATGTAGGCCTCACCTCTAGAGAGGTGAGGACAAGGATGAAAGAACATCTCCTTGATATAAAACAGGGTATTCTAACGACACCCCTTATTAACCATTTCACAGTGGTCCACGAGAAAAAGAGCAGTAGCTTTAGGTGGACAATAATTGAACAGGTTAAGACTAAAAGTAGGGGAGGAGATAAAGACAGTATTTTAGCAGAAAGGGTAACCTTTCATTTTTCGGTAAAAAAAAAGGGTACCCTTTGGACTCAATTCAGAGTTCGATTTGATTAATTTTTGGTAAAAATATTCTCTCCCGCCCCTTTATTTCTGATCAAAAATAAATTGTACATTGATCTGGGAAATTGTGTCTTTGTAATTCCAATTTAGCAATTGGTTAGAAAAGTATTTTGATTAATTATTTGTATAGCAATCCAATACTTGAGCAAAGGTAGTGAAAGAAAATATTGAAATTTATCCAAATTTACTAAGCAAAGCATATCAAAGTAGGTAAGGCATAATTTAAACATCCACCCATATAAGAGTTTTCAGTATAGAGTAAATATGAGAGAGATGAGATATGTGTTATGACAGCATAATCTAGGAAATACTAGCTGCAGCAGCAAAATAGCCTTACATACCACATATCAGTGTAGTCCATCTAACTAAAATGCCAAAATATCAGCTATTGTAAACAGGGGCTTACAACATGTAATAAGATATTGTCCCATGAGTAAAGAATCATATAGCATATAAATTCTTAGTAATAGCAGTGTTATATGGGACTATGTGGAGACATGTATGTACTAAAAAGGAAAGAGGTAGACTGCAGCAGAAACAGTTAAGTTTGTGAATTGTTATAGGATCAGAAAGGAGCTAGGGTTTTAAATAGTTACGTGTTGTAACCTTTTCTTAATGGCTTGGAGTAAGGCTTAACACCGAAACGTGTCAGCCACTTTATTGCACCTTTCAGGGAACCTTCCTTGTCTTTTTATGAGTTTTTAATATTTGGAATAAAAGTTATATGTCTTAAATTAATACGCTGTGATCCGGTGCTTTGTAATTTTCTCCTTTCTCACAGCTGTTGCTACTGGCTATACACACAGTGAGCACGGACTTACGCAGCATGGAGCCTGTGTCTGATTGAAAGGGCTGTTCTTTCACACACCAACTGGGACTCAATAACCACGGACTATCCTCCATACACGGAAGTATTGACGTATGGATTGAGCGTTCTTTGACAGATGGATAGACGCTACATGCGAGCAGACGTGAGACAATGCAGAGAAGCCGTATGAGAGCAGGAAACTGGACGGCCGGCTGGTAAGAGGATAGTGGCGAGAGTTCCTGGGTAAGAAAGTCAATACCCTTATTGTTTACCCTACACATTACAACTGATAATAATGACTGTAAAGAATACACGATACATCGCATTGTACTAGCGGTGAAAGTAAATGGAATAATATATTTTGTGGGACAGTAACTATTCATAACAGCAAAAGAGTGTAATTGGGCATAGCAACGAATGTCAGCAATTTGTGTGTACACAGAGATTTATCTGGATTATTGTATGCTGCTTCTATTTACTGCTTTGAAAGGCATTTGTGGTTGTGTGTGTGTGAATAAAATTCAGCCTCTATCACCCTTTAATAACACCCTATGAAGTTTACAGGAGTGGGTATAAAGGGACTGAACTACGATAGCATTATTATTAGCTTCTTTTAATTTATGCAGTTGATCATTGGACCCAGTTGCCCAAAACAGATCTTTTGAACATTGTTTTAAAAGGGCTGGAGTCACTGGCCAGACTCCGGGTGATTTGGGTATCTTTTGATCCTGCTTACCAATCAGCACAGGCATTATGCAACAAAAGGACAGGGAAGGGGATTTACCAAATCCACCACCTTACTTCTCACTCTGTACTACCCAAGAGAGGGATTTACTACTATGGGATTGTGAAAGAGTATTTAATACAGACCGCTGCAATTCCACTTTGATATCCTTATTTAAGGAAATGTATTTTCTCCTAAAAAAAGAAAATAAGGTTAAGTGGGACCTCTGGACTTTGAAGAAATATCATGAGTTGGGTTTGATACCCAGAGGACTCAGGATTAATACATTTCCTACCTTTATCACAGAAGACAAAAGATTTATTGAATTATGGAATAACAACTTAACTGAATGCTCATTGAAACTTATTATATTGATAATTGAATATAAAACCAAAGCATTGGAAGAAATTACTAATAAAGTTGTATTGGTTCAAGAAGAGTTAAGTAAAAGAAGTAAAGAGTCAAATTATTCTAAATTTGATACCATCCTACAAGAAGCATTATCAGAGGCAAAAGCTCTACTTTTGGAAATCAAATATTCAAAGTATATCCGGGACCGACAGGATTATTACCTGGGCCAGGTATATATCTGGAATAGGAGGGACCGCTTCCAAAAAAGAAAAGAGCAATCCAGAGAAAATTATAAACCCCCCTCTTGGAGAGGCAGAGGTAGAGGAAGAAGGAATATGGGAAATACCAACAGTGACAGTACAAAGAACAACTACAATAAAAACAAGCAGGTAAACTTTTATGAGAGAGTGAAGCCGAATCCATGGATAAAGGCACAACCTCTGGTGGCGAAGAAGTGACACCCCATTATGGAGAAATAACCAACAGAGACTATGGAGAAACAACTAATAAAGATTTTGGCTCATTAGAAAGGTCCCCGGTAGTGAGACCGAAAGAGGGGCCCAATAGACTGTCACCTATTCTTAAATAACAAGGAACACCAAGCCTCTCTAGATACAGAATGGAGGAATTTGAGAATGATGAAGGAGCTTTCAGATCTAACGCAGAAGAGAGAGTTCAGCTGGAGCAGGTTTTTTCCATCCCCCAGAGTACATCAGAAGCGGGGGGGAGAGGTGGTCGAGGACGAGGCCACAGACCTCAATTCCAGAGAATGTAGAATCTATATCCTCTGAGAAGAGGACGGGGGACGTCCAGATACAAAAGCAAAATGTTATCAATCTCTCGGACTATACATTGAATAACATTGAACTTAACGTTCTGGGTTTGGGGTTAACCTTTGTCCCCACCAGTAACTTTAATTTGTTTAGAACCCTTCTGGACATTAACAAACTGATAAGAAATTTAACACTCAAAAAGTTTTACTGTAGTCAGAGAGAGGATACTTCAGATCAGTACATGGATAGTAATAGAGAATGATCATCTCAGTCAGGGAACACAGGCATTGAATTTTCAAGATACCTGTGATGTTCTAACATTGGAGTCTCTCCAGGAAGAGTCGATTTCGGATAGGGATACTAGGATAAGTACACCTTCTTGCAAAAAGAAATCGAGGTTCTATCCGATACAAAATAGAGGACAAATCCTGGAGAGATTCCAAAAGAGAATTGAAAATGATTTAAAAGAATTGTACTTTAAAACTGACCTAACACACGGAAACAATATTACAAAAAAAGAAAGGGAAGCCTTAGAAAAACTGGGTAAAAACCAAGATATAGTAGTCCGCTCTGCGGACAAAGGAGGAGCTGTGGTTGTGATGAGCAGGCAGGACTTTGAGAGGGAGGCTTTAAGGCCGCTAAATATTAAAGAAGACTATATTGGATTGAAAACTGATACAATAAAGAGCTTTCAGAAACAACTTACTTCATTGATTGATGATGGTGTGGACCTTGAGTATATAGACCGAACCACTAAGGATTATATATTGGTATAGAATCCCATCACTCCGGTGTTCAATCCCCTACCCAAGGTCCACAAGTCATTGGAAGAAGTAAAGGGGAGACTGAAATTGAGTGGTATCGTCTCCCTTTTAGAACATTTATCGGAATGGCTGAACTATATACTTCAGCCCATAGTCACCACACTTAGAAGCTATATTTCTGATACAAAGCAGTTACTGAACTCATTATCAGAGGTTATCTGGGACGAGGGCTTTAGGTGGGTGACTGTGGACGTTAAGTCATTATATTCCAGCATCCCGCATGAGAAAGGCCTAGAAGCCTTAGAATATTTTTTGCAAAAATATTTTGGAAGTGACCAGGAATATGTGGAATATTTGCTGTGAGTAGCCAGATTTCTTTTGACCCACAACTACTTTGAATTTGGGGGGAATTTCTATCTCCAGAGGCGTGGGACAGCTATGGGGGCGAAGTTTTCCCCCTCATAAGCCAACCTGTTTATGGGTTGGTGGGAGCTGTCCCAGGTCTATGGAGATAGAAACCCCCAGAGAGAGTGTGTTGTATGGTACAAACGCTATATTGATGATCTTTTGGAGAGGAGATCTCACGACTCTTGGGGGATTTACCCAGGGCTTAGATAACAACAATGACGGAATTAGCTTTACCTCAGAGTATAATGAACAGGAGATCAACTTTCTGGATGTTACCCTGAAGGGGTTAAAAGGAAAAGTGGTGGAATAAAAGGTTTATTATAAACCCATTTCAGGCAACTCCTTGCTACATGCAAGGAGTTACCATCCAGAAAGAGTATTTAAAGCTGTTGCAAAGGGTCAATTCATTCGCCTGAAATGCAACTGCTCAGGGGAATTAGTATATCAAGAACAGGCCGCCCAACTGTCCAGGAAACTAAGAGAGAGAGGTTATAAAAATAAGATCATTGAACAAGCAAAGGGCACAGTAAATAAAATAAAAAGAGAGGATCTGCTGTGGAACAAGAGTGAAAGGAAAGTGGAATCTAGGTCTAAAACAGAAGCAAGAAGGGATATTATGTTCATAACAGAATATTCAAAACAATACGATGAGGTATGCAAGGTAATAAAATCACATCTAGGCATGTTGTCCACAGATGATGACTTAAAGGATATTATGAAGAAGTGCTGCAGGTTTGCCTATAGAAAAAAGAAATCAATAGGCAACATTGTAGGACAGACTGAATTGAAACAAAGTCTAGTGCAGAGCGGCTCTTCTTGGCTGAGATTCAACGGTACCTATAAATGTAACTATGCAGCTTGCATAGCGTGTGAAAAGGTCCAAACAGGTGACCAGTTTCAGTCAACAGTGAGGGGGAGAAATTCAATAAAAAAACTTGCCTAAACTATCGTTCTAGATATGTGGTATATGTGATCAGCTGTGTGGAATGTCAGTTACAGTATGTAGGCTTCACCTCTAGAGAGGTGAGGACAAGGATGAAAGAACATCTCCTTGATATAAAAAAGGGTATTCTAACGACACCCCTTATTAACCATTTCACAGTGGTCCACGGGAAAAGAGCAGTAGCTTTAGGTGGACAATAATTGAACAGGTTAAAAATAAAAGGAGGGGAGGAGATAGAGACAGTATTTTAGCAGAAAGGGAAACCATCTGGATTTTTCATTTAAAAACAAGGGTACTCTTTGGACTCAATTCAGAGTTCGATTTGATTAATTTTTGGTAAAAATATTCTCTCCCCGCCTCTTTATTTCTGATCAAAAATCAATTGTACATTCATCTGGGAAATTGTGTCTTCATACAATTTTAGCAATTGGTTAGAAAAGTTTTTTGATTAATTATTTGTATAGCAATCCAATACTTGAGCAAAGGTAGTGAAAGAAATTAAGAATATGTTGAAATTGATCAAAATTTACTAAGCAAAGTGTATCAAAGTAGGTAAGGCATAATTTAAACATCCACCCATATAAGAGTTTTCAGTATAGAGTAAATATGAGAGAGATGAGATATGTGTTATGACAGCATAATCTAGGAAATACTGGCTGCAGCAGCATAATAGCCTTACATTCCACATATCAGTGTAGTCCATCCAACTAAAATGCTAAAATAACAGCTATTGTAAACAGGGGCTTACAACATTTAATAAGATATTGTCCCATGATTAAAGAATCATATAGCATATAAATTCTTAGTAATAGCAGTGTTATATGGGACTATGTGGAGACATGTATGTACTAAAAAGGAAAGAGGTAGACTGCAGCAGAAACAGTTAAGTAAAGTTAAGTTTGTCAATTGTTATAGGATTGGTGATTGAATAACCTATCAGAAAGGAGCAAGGGTTTTAAAAGTTATGTGTTGTAACCTTTTCTTAATGGCTTGGAGTAAGGCTTAACGCCGAAACGCGTCAGCACTTTATTGCACCTTTCAGGGAACCTTCCTTGTCTTTTTATACTCTATGTCATGAGTTTATAATATTTTGAATAAAAGTTATATGTCTTAAATTAATACGCTGTGATCCGGTGCTCCGTAATTTTCTCCTTTCTCACAGCTGTTGCTACTGGCTATACACGCAGTGAGCATGGACTTACGCAGCGTGGAGCCTGTGTCTGATTGGAAGGGCTGTTCTTTCACACACCAACCGGGACTAACTAACCATGAACCATCCTCCATACACGGAAGTATTGTCGCATGGATTGAGCGCTCTTTGACAGATGGATAGACACTACATGCGAGCAGACGTGAGACCATGCAGAGAAGCTGTATGAGAGCAGGAAACTGGACGGCCGGCTGGTAAGAGGATAATGGCGAGAGTTCCTGGGTAAGAAAGTCAATACCCTTAATGTTTACCCTACACATTACAACTGATAATAATGACTGTAAAGAATACACGATACATCGCATTGCACTAGCGGTGAAAGTAAATAGAATAATATATTTTGTGGGACAGTAACTATTCATAACAGCAAAAGAGTGTAATTGGGCATAGCAACGAATGTCAGCAATTTGTGTGTACACAGAAATTTATCTGGATTATTGTATGCTGCTTCTATTTACTGCTTTGAAAGGCATTTGTGGTTGTGTGTGTGAATAAAATTCAGCCTCTATCACCCTTTAATAACACCCTACGAAGTTTACAGGAGTGGGTATAAAGGGACTGAACTACAATAGCATTATTATTAGCTTCTTTTAATTTATGCAGTTGATCATTGGACCCAGTTGCCTAAAACAGATCTTTTGAACATTGTTTTGAAACCCTAAACTGCTGTCCCCTCACATCGCTACTACTATAATAAAGTTATTAACCCCTAAACCGACGGCCCCCCACATCGCTACTACTATTATAAAGATATTAACCCCTAAACTGCCGGCCCCCCACATCGCTACTACTATAATAAACCTATCAACCCCTAAACCGCCAGCCCCCCACATCGCTAACTAACTATCCCCCATACTTTAAATTAAATTTACAATATAACTATCTTAAAATAAATAAAAACTTACCTGTGAAATAAAAAATAAATATGATTAAACTATAAATTAACCTAACATTACTATATTAAAAAAAATAACGAAAAATAAAAAACCTAAGTTACAAAAGGAAAAAATCCTAACACTACAAAGAAAAAAAACTAACAATACAAAAAATACACTAACATTACGAAAAATAAAAAAACTAACATTACCAAAAATAACAAACACTAAAATTACGAAAAATAATAAACAAAATTATCCAAAATAATAAAAATTAAACCTAATCTAATTGCCCTACAAAAACAAAAAAGTCACCCCAAAATAAAAACAGCCCCTAACCTAACAATAAACTATCAATAGCACTTTAAATGGTATTTTGTAGGGCATTGTTAAATAGCTCTTTTATATAAAAAATTACAAAGTTCCCCTAACAGTAAAACCCCCCACCCAACCAACCCCCCAAAATAAAAAAAAACAAAGATACCTATTTCCCCTAAAGGGGTATTTGTATGGGCATTGCCCTTAAAAGGGTTTTCAGCTCTTTTACTGCCCGTTAAAATAGAAAAGCCCTAACCTAAAAAAAAAACACCCCCCCCCCCCAAAAAAAAAGATCCAGCGTGGAGGATCCTTTCGTACGATTGTCGCCGCACACTGAGTATTGAATGCAAGGTACCCCTTTTATATTGGGGTACTGTTGCATTTCTATTGGGTAAAAAATTCAAATCAGCCAATAGAATGAGAGCTGCTTAAATCCTATAGGCTGTTCAAATCAGTGTGTGTATGTATATATATATACCGATTGTCATTGGCTCACCCATGTGTTCAGCTAGAAACCAGTAGTGCATTGCTGCTCCTTTAACAAATGATACCAAGAGAATTAAGCAAATTTGATAATAGAAGTAAATTGGAAAGTTGTTTAAAATGGTAGGTTCTACCTAAATCATGAAAGAAAATTTTTGGGTTTCATGTCCCTTTAACTAGCATTTCAGGCTGGCTCACACAAGGCTAAAATGCTTAATCCCTGAAGCTGCATCTATAGTATAAGGACTATTAACCCCTTACCACCACACCCAGACTGATATTAACCCCAAACTGACTAGGACAACTACTGGTATTAACCCATTACTGCTATTAACTTTCTGCCTGCCAAAATCCACTAGTACTATTATTCCCTAAATAGAACTCACTACAACTACTACTATTAACTACTTATGTACATGACCCACTACTGGTATAAACTCCTGGATCTCCACCTTATTACCATTATACCACAAACTCAATCACCCAAAGGACCAGGTAACAAGCATGGCATGGCTTCCCTGAGATTAGCTTATAAAACTAGCCAGATCTATGTTTTATCTATAAGAAAAGCTTTAAAAAAGTCTACGTTTCAGAGGCTAAAACAAAAGGTAGATATAGAACAAATAGACATTGAGTCCCATTTAAAAATTTGGAGTCAATTTATTTTATTATACAATTTTTTAAATTACATTTATTTTGTGAATCAAATTGTAATGTCTGTATTGCCTTTACATACTTAAAAGCAGGGAACACCCCACCCCCATTTACAAGACACAGTCACCTAGATTACAAGTTTTGCGCTAAACAGGGTGCGAAAATAGTGCCCAAAAAATTGCATTATTGCACATTCCATAGCGCTGCCAATTCGAGTTACTGAAAGCCTCCTTCTGCTGTGCGTTATGATGTGTTAAGCTCCATACCGCACAAAAGCCAAGGGCTGAGTTTACGTGCTCATGCACGCTTTTCCCCATAGACATCAATAGGGAGAAAGTGTTAGAAAAAAACTAACACTTGCGATCGCGGAATGGCAATCGCCGTAACTCAACCTTATTGATGTCTATTGGGGAAAGAAAGTTACGTTTAAACCTAACACCCTAACATGAACCCCAAGTCTAAACACCCGTAATCGGCCGCCCCTGACATCAGCCAATAGGATTTCAGTAGCTCTCATCCTATTGGCTGTTTTGAATTTGAAGAATCAAATCAGCCAAAAGGAATGCAAGGTACACAATTTTGAAACAGGTACCTTGCATTCAACTTCAGTGTACAGCGGTGATCGCATTAAGAGGACACTCCGCGCAGGATGTCATTGCCGTCCAGGGTAGCTCCGTTTCGTGCCACCGGGATAAAGATAGAAGACGTCCCCGACATGGATGAAGGTGTCGCCGCCTAGACGAAAACTTCTCGCCGCCTGGATGAGGATGGATGACCGGACTTCAGGAACCGTGAGTAGATATTCTGGGTTAGTGTTAGGTTTATTTTTTATTTTTTGGGGTGGGTTTTCTTTTTAGATTAGGGTTCTTTTGGGCACTGTAAAAGACCTGAATGCTTTTTTAAGGGCAGTGTAAAAGAGCTGAATGCTCTTTTAAGGGCAATGTCCATACAAATGCCCCTTTAGGGGCAATGGGTAGCTTAGGTTTTTTTTTAGACTTGGAGTTTTTTTAGGGGGGGTTGCTTGGGTAGGGGGTTTTACTGTTGGGGGGACTTTGTATTTTTTTCTAGGTAAAAGAGCTGTTTAACTTAGGGCAATGCCCTACAAAGGGCCCTTTTAAGGGCTATTGGTAGTTTATTGTAGGTTAGGTAAGAAGGTGTTTTTATTTTGGGGGGGCTTTTTTATTTTTATAGGACTATTAGATTAGGGGTAATTGTTTTTATTTTGAATAATTTCGTTTATTATTTTCTGAAATCTTAGAATGTAATATTTTTCGTAATTTTGTTTATTATTTTTTGTAATCTTAGATTTTTTTAAATTTTTTCGTAGTATTAGTTTTTTTTTAATTTGTAATTTAGGTTTTTAATTTTTTCGTAGTGTTAGGTTTTAATCATGTAATTTAGGATTTTTAATTGGTAGTTTTTTTTAATTTTATTAGACTAGTTATGTTCGGTTAGTTTATAGATTAAACTTAGTTTTTTTTTATTTCACAGGTGTAAGTTTTTATTTATTTAAAGATTGTTATATTATAATTGTAATTAAAAGTTAGGGGGGGTAGGAAACACAAAATAGTGTAACTCTGTAAACCCACTGGATACGATATGGTAATAGGATGAATGGTTACTCACATTTGTTGGAGCTCATGCAAGCTCTATATGATGTGCACACCTACTTTATACTGGTAGGTAAACAGTATCCCACAACGAAATTGGTTAAAAGAGAAATATTTATTAAATTGTTAAAAAAACGTCACAAATGCTCAGTATACACAATTGTGAAAAGAGATCCAACAGGAAAACAGTCAATTGTCACTGTCCAGAGTTAACCTGTACAATGATGAATACGGATGGAGAGCAGAAGCTTAACCGCTTACCAACCACAATCCTCGACCAGTTAGGTATTACTCCGCCCTGAGCATAACTAGCACGGTTTGACGCAGTGGTGGGAAGACGTTCCAACGTACGTTTCGCTGACCAACTTGCAGCTTTGTCAAGGATGTTTTTTAACCTTTTAATATTGAACTTTTATTAAACTTTTTAGTGGATTTTATTTTTCACATTTATTTTAACTAGGTTTAGTTTAGAAATTTTTATGTGGGGGCTGGAGATTTAGGGGTTAATAGGTTTAGTTTATTAGTTACGATGTGGGGGCTGGAGGTTTAGAAGTTAATACTTTATTATAGTGTTTGTGATGTGGGGGGCCGGCGGTTTAGGGGTTAATAGGTTTATTTCATGTCAGCGATGTTAGGGTCGGCAGATTAGGGGTTAATAGGTTTATTTAATAGTTGCAATGTGGGTGGGCGGCAGATTAGTGGTAATAAGTTTAATATAGTGTTTGTGATGTGGGGGGTCGGCGGTTTAGAGGTTAATAGGTAGTTTATGAGTGTTAGTGTACTTTGTAACATTTTAGTTATTAGTTTTGTGAAACATTTTTGTTTTGCAAAATCCATAACTACTGGTCTCAGATGTCGGAATAGATTGTGTCGGTATAGGCTCTAACGCAAGATTTTAGCCGGACTGCACAACCTGTAATACCGCGCTATGGAAAATCCTGCACTTAAGTGTAATTTTTTTGAGTGCAGAATGGACATTGCGTTACAGGCTAAAATGCTTGCGGTATAGCTATACCGCTGCGACTCGCAATATGTGTTACTGGCCATTCTAGCGCAATGGCCAGCGGTAATAGCCGTATCGCAACACTTGTAATCTAGCTGACTGTTCTCAAGGTAAAAACTGCCTTCATACAACAGGGACTTTATAGTACTGGCTAGATTCCTTATAGAATCTCACAGGCCCAGAGAGATCTGTACAACTGGACCAATTGAAACAAGAGCCCAAACTGATGTTGATACAAACCAGGTACTCATCATTTTTAGCAGATTTAAAACTTACAAAGGGGCTGCATAAGAAGAAAGAAAATATTAGAACACAAATTCCTAACGTAAATTTTTTTAAAGAAAAAAATTGGCAGCAGTAAGCAATACATTTTCAACAAGCAAAACATTCATATAATGCATTCATCTTTGCTTTTATACAGCTTAAGACTGCATTTGTTGATTTGATCAGTACATCAAAAAGAAATGATCTCAAAGTAAAGAGTGATGCATCTTTCATGCATTTGTCAGGTTAATATACACACAACTTAGTGATTCACTAACATCTGCCCTATCCTGCTTTTTTTTTTTGTTTCAAGTCATATTCTTCTGGTAACTAAATTTACTTTTTAAAGCCAGTAAAGCTCTGTCATCTTTACCTTTCAATGCAATTTTTTTATAAGATATATTCAGGAAAAAATAGAAATAAATGGTCCGTAAAAGTTGGCTTTAAGAACTTTGCCTAGTGATTACTTTGTATAGTATTTTATGCAAACAAAGACGTGATTAAAAAAAATGTTTTCCTTCATGGACATGTAAAAAATAGAAAGACTTTTGACAAATGATGTAGATGATACTGTTTTATCATGATGCCAAATACAACATGTAGCCCTTCTGTAAGGAATATGTCTAAAGTAAAAAATAAATAAAAGGCTTTCACCAAGATTACAAGTTGAGTGCAAGCGTTATTATCTCCTGAGCACAATCCATACTACTTGCACACTTGCCTTCTTGCATTTTTGTCTTAGATGTCAAGTCAATGATTAACCCCTTTAACGTCAAATGCAGTACAGGGTATGACGTTCATCGTTAAACCCTTAACCTCTTGAACCAATAGGATGTATATATACGTCATGCAGTACAAAGCCCATCGTACTGTATAACACATTAATACGTCGCAGCTGCAGGAAGTTATGGCTCTTCGTAAGCTGCAGACATCTGTCTGCATATAGAAATGAAGAATGATCGGTGCTCCGGTTCCACATGAAAGCAAATGCCAGATCATTACAGATGGTGACACTGTGTGTGTCACCGTCTTTAACGATCATCTGCTGGTGCTGGCAGGAGGTGTGGGAGGGAAATTGGGAAGCAGGTGGGTGGACCAGCAGCAAAGTGGGGAGGTGGAGGGAGTTGGATGGGCCCTACACTGCAGAAAAAAATGGAGGTAGATTGAAGGATGGGGAGCTACAGTACAGAAAAAAGGTGTAACGGGGATGGGGGACTCTAACAATCACCAGATGGGTGAGATGTGGGGCCCACTACACTACAGAAAAATAAATAAAATAAAACATTTAAAAAAAAAAAGTATATATTAGGTACTGGCAGACAGTAACAAAGAAGGCTACCATTAGTGGGAGGGGGAGGGTTATAAAAAATATATAAAACTGCATACTGACAGACTGTACCTAAGATGGCGGGGACGAGTGTGGTTGGGGGGGGGGAGAAAGCTGTTTGGGAGGAAACAGGAAGTGGAAGGTGACAGGTGGGAGGGTAATCTCTACACTACAGCTAAAATTGTGCACAGCTGTAGTTAGCAGCATTCTAATTAACAAAAAACGATGGCAACGCCATGTATGTCTGCTGTTTCTGGACAAAGGGGATCCCAGAGAAGTTTTTACAATCATTTGTGTCCTGATTGCAAAAGCAATTTTTTTTTTTTTATTATTTGATCGCATTTGGCAATAAAATGGTGGCAGGAAACATACCAAAATGAACCTAGATCAATACCTGGGGTTGTCTACTTAAAAAAATGATATAGTTTTGACAGGTAAATATGTCCTAGGCTCTTACAATGCACACTCACTAACAGCAAAGAGAAAGCACTTTTTCTGTATGGCTCACTAGTGAGGCATTGCAAAGTAGCACTATTGAGGACAGCCCAGGCTAGAAATCGCAGGGATAGAGTGTCCTTGAGATTGCATATCTGTCAGTGGGGTGACTCCATTACATGGTATACACACTGAAATCAGCATGTATCTCCTGCTGTTGTGGGTGCCTGCTTGTGAGCGAATCACAGTGATTGTATTCTTAAAATGGTGCCTAGATACTAGCATGCTGCATAGCTAAAATTTGCCTTTCTAAAATTCTTTAAGGGACTTCACAGTTCTGACGAGACATCTTAGAGTATCTCGCCAGAGCGGGATGTCTAGTTTCACCAATATATATATATATATATATATATATATATATATATATATACTGTATATATATATATATATATATATATATATATATATACTGTATATATATATATATATATATATATATATACACAGTATATATATATTTATATATTAGCAGTTTTAAATTGACCACTATTAAAGGGAAAGTCTATTCAAAATTAAACTTTCATGATTCAGATAGGGCATGCAATTTTAAACAACTTTCCAATTTACTTTTATCATCAAATTTGCTCTGTTCTCCTGGTATTTTTGTATTGAAAGCAAAACCTAGGTAGGCTCATATGCTAATTTCTAATCCCCTGAAGTCTGCCTCTTATCTCAGTGCATTTTGACAGTTTTTCACAGTTAAACAGCGCTAGTTCATGTGTACCATAGAGATAACACTGTACTCACTCCCGTGGAGTTATTTATAAATCAGCGCTGATTGGCTAAAATTAAAGTCTGTAAATAGCACTATGTGTGCTGGTATTACCAGTTGACAGCAATGCGAATGTGAGCTTGCGTTCACATTTCTTGAAAGCATTACTCTCACAAGAGCGCACTTCCATAGGCTCAAATGGGAGCCTCATTCTCATGCTATCAGACACAGCATGAGAACCTCGCGAAGCGAAGGGTGTAAGTAGCGCAGCAATTGCAGCAAATTGTAAATATATATGTATATACACATAGTAACACATAAATATATATGTATATAAGCATAGACATATATATTTACTGGGAACAAACAGTTCCCATGATCCACAATGTAAATGCTCTCTTTAGAACCAAAAAACTGCGTTTTGCGAGTTTGCGGTAGCATTGACCAGCCACTTGTAATGACTGGTTATTATTTTTCCTGTTTGCGGGTGCGCGATAATTTAGCACTCCATTTGTAATCTTGCCGAAAATACTTAATGCAATCCAGTTTTGGCATTTGCTGTGGATCTATAACATTGCGTTTAGACAGTCCTGGTTTATAAGGTGAAATTGTTCAAAAGAGACTGATTTTGACTAAGCAGCACAATTTTTTTTAAGGAATTTTTAAAAATAAATTTGCGCTCCAGTTGTAATCTGGTTCTAAATCTTTTGTTCGAGTGCTAACATTTAACTTTTCCCTTGTAATATGGGAGCACTACGGATTGTGTTCTAGCGATGTTAGAACAACATAGCACTAACACTACACTTATAATCTAGAGATATGAAAAAACAGAAAAAGGCGCTCCAATGGTGCAGAAGATCACAACAATTGTTGAAAATTGTATCAATACCTCACTCTACAGAATGATACTCAGTCAGACAGGTTGGATAGATCAGAGCCCACCAGCTGGCTCACTCCAGATCGTGGCTATACCAATGGTTGGTGCAAAATAAAATGCAAGGAGGGAGGGGGAAGGGTACTCCAATAGTGCATGAAATCACTACAAAATAGAGAAAATTCCCAAAAACCCTCCAAAGAATATACTCACAAAAGTGGCGCACTATATTGCAGTGCAAGTCAGACCAGATGAGTTAATATGAGCCCACCAGCTAGCTCACTCAGGCAAACAGGTACCAGATCCTTAGTTAAAATAAAAGTAAAAAAACACAGTTTAGGATAAAAAACAAAATAACCTCTATGCATAGAGGACTATTTATTGGATCAAAAAAATATATATTTAAAACTTGAATATAATCTAATCACTGCCTGAGGAAAGAGTGCCATAAGCAGTTTGAAACGCGTTGCAGATTTCAAGTCTTAAATATATTTTTTTGCTCCAATAAATAGCCCTCTATGCATAAAGGTTATTTTGGTTTTTATCCAATATTTCTATTGAATAAAAAAATGACATTAAATTATTTTTTTCTTATATGTAAAGGTGGGCATTTTAAAATGTATTACTTTTTTGTTTTTGCTTGTTTTGTTCTAAAACGATGTCTTATATTAGTGTTGTAGATCTTAAAGGCTTTTAGGAGCCTCCGTCCCACAGATCAGTACTGCACAAATATGCACTTTAGTTTTAGATATTACTCAAAATCAAAACAAACAGATTTAACTATACCTGTTTTTATGAAACACAATATGTATGGTATATGTTTCAATAGTACTATCTCAAATGCTTAATAGCAATGTTCCTTTAAGTAATTTAAAACAGAGTGCAATATATGCATAAGATGTATTAACCAAAAAATCAACTGGCAATATTATCAGTCTTGTGAAAAGAAAATGTCAAAATAAACTACTGAATTATGGGCGCCCTATCCACTGTAGAGCTTGCACGACTAGTCTTTCAGTAAGTACTGAAGAATTAGATGATCAAGTGAGCAAGTGGTCTTGCAATGGGACAGGCAGTATGGCATCTGATTGGGTGTACCACCCACCAAAGCATAGAGGGGCAAGGCGCGGCCAGGGTGCTAAACTTCTATTTATAATGCAAATTTGACAGTCACATAAATCTTATCTGTCTATCTATCAATCTAATCTCGTGTTTGGGTCATAACTATTACCACCTTGCTGAGTTCCAACAATTCTTGCAAGCTGCACCAGTAGCTGATAGACAGCTTGTTAAACAATACAGTCAAAACCTGGCAACTGACTAACTGCAGATTTCCAAGAGCAGACATGGTGCAAAATCCACCAGATATTGCCTGCAAATGCAAACCCACCAAAAGGCACTAATTAAAAAATAGGTTTTAGAATTAATGTAATCACTTGATTAAAATAAATAAATATATTGTACACATACCAACATTTATGGAGACTATCCATGAGTGGGTAGCTGGTAGCAAAGTCAGAGATATCTGGGACAGAGTCACAACAAATTAGGGGTGGGGTCACACTATGGCTGGGGCGGGCGGTGTTGGGTGAGAGTAGATAGATCTGGGTGATGAGTTAGATGGAGCTGGTCTGGAAGTGTGGGTCAGGTGTGTGACTATACTGTTCTCTACAAACTGACTTCAGCAGGGTCATGGGGGGCTGCAGTAGGGACAGTGAGCAGAGTTTCCAAACCATTATGATCACATTCTGAAATTCCCTATATTTAAAGACAAAGGTGTGTTTAATAATTTTAAATAGCCATATACCCAGTTTTGCATGGTCCCGTATCCCCCGTTATAAGGGCTGTAAAAACTCTGCCCATGGACTGACCAGACACTGCTACTAATCATCCAGATATGCCAACCAACCACACAGACACACTATTTACCAGTAACCGAGCCCCTTTTGACACAGCCTGTCCCACAAAATGGAAATTGGACTTTTTCAACTTAATAATGTAAGTAATTGCCGCTTTATCTAATAAGTATTTTGCAAAAGCTAGTAAATCTGGGGGAAAAAAGATGTTTCAGAGTAGTTTGGTGGGCTGTATTTCAGAGTTAAAGGGACAGTCTAGTCAAAATTAAACTTTCAAGATAAAGATAGTGCATGCAATTTTAAACAACTTCCCAATTTACTTTTATCATCAAATTTGCTTTGTTCTATTGGCATTCTTTTTTTAAAGCTAAACCTAGGTAGGCTCAAACTGATATCTAAACCGTTGAAAACCCCCTCTCATCTCAGTGTATTTTGACAGTTTTCACAGTTAGACAGTGCTAGTTCATGTGTGTCATATAGATAACATTGTGCTCACTCCCATGCATGTCAGTCAAAAGCACTGAGATAAGGGGGCAGTCTGCAGAGGCTTAGATACAAGGTAATCATAAGGGTAATCAGTGTATTAATATCACATTGTTGGTTATGCAAAACTGGGGAATGTGCAATAAAGTGATTATCTATATTTTTAAACAATAAAAAATCAAGTAGACTGTCCCTTTAAGTTTTATAAATCAGAGATAACAGTAGTTTCTCTATACTACAATAAATTACATTCTGAGGTTGCCTAATCTGCAACTATTTTTATTGCACTTTCTGTTTGATATCTGTAACATATTTTTTCTTCCTTTGAGCTCTTTACAAGGATTTAGATCAAATGATAAAGGTATTAAAAAGATATGCCTTCAAGGCAGTTATTTTAAAAGACAAACTAATATGAAAGAATAATATTAAATTTAAATATATATAATGTAGAAAGACCAGTGTGTTTTTCATTTTATTTTCATATAAGTTTTTAAGCTGACATCTAAGAATTTATTTAAAAAACCATAACGAGTTGATATTTCACTGTTTATCTAACTTCATTTTAGATTAATGTCTACCCAAATATTGCTATTCTTGAGATTATATTTAACTAATAAAAAGCTGCAGAGCTGTTAACTAAAATCAGTTGCAGAGAGATTAAAATCTAGTTGTTGTAACTCTTTCCTGTGACAGAACCTTGGCATGCCTTTGTGTTTAGTAAAATACTTTCATTATTTTTCTTTGGTAGAAATGGTATTAGCTGAAAGAGTGAAATTAGATAGACCCATTGGCTGGGTTATTCAAGGGTCAAATGTTCTAGTGGTCATATAGGTTGACATGAATTGTAGTTTTGTCTTCAAATTTAACCAAAACTATGAAAACTTAAAGAGAAGCTAAAGCTTTCAAAATATCACATGGATCACTACACATGGAGAAAACCCTTACATTTATGCACAAAGCACTTAACCTATGAAACAATCTAGAGGTCAAGGGCAATCTTTTTTAAGGAAAATAAATCTTTGAAATGGACAAAGGCACACTCTACTATAAGCTACACAAGTTACAGAGTATTGCTTCTGAAAAGAACACTATCTAGAACAAAGTGGAAAAAAAGACAAAAAAAAAACTACACTTACATTGCACTGAGAACTGAAAAGCATGCAATTTTAAGCAACTTTCTAATTTACTCCTATTATCAATTTTTCTTTGTTCACTTATCTTTATTTGAAAAAGAAGGCATCTAAGCTTCTTTTTTGGTTTAAAACTCTGGACAGCACTTTTTTATTGGTGGATGAATTTATTCACCAATCAGCAAGAACAACCCAGGTTGTTCCCCAAAAATGGGCCGGCATCTAAACTTACATTCTTGCATTTCAAATAAAGATACCAAGAGAATGAAGAAAATTTGATAATAGGAGTAGATTAGAAAGTTGCTTAAAATGTCATGCCCTATCTGAATCACGAAAGAAAAAAATTGGGTTCAGTGTCCCTTTAATTAAAGTAAAACATGACATGAAAATCATAGCTAAATTTTCATATTAAAAACTAGATAATAAAACATAACAATTAAAAATAGGTAACTAAAAAATTTGAAAATGTGATTAATTGTAGAAATATTAAACCAAGGAAAATTATATTAAATTAAAAGTAGCAGAAATGCCTACCAGAAGTATAGGAGGTGCTTTTACACAACATCTACCCCTCTTATTCCCATAAAATTCAGAATGCGATTCAGTTTTGGCATTTGCTGTGGATCTATAACATTTTGTTTGGACAGTTCTGGTTTTTATGGAGATATTGTTCACAGATTGACATTGCTAGTTCATGTGTGGCATACAGG
Organism: Bombina bombina; assembly: GCF_027579735.1. Taxonomy (NCBI): domain Eukaryota; kingdom Metazoa; phylum Chordata; class Amphibia; order Anura; family Bombinatoridae; genus Bombina; species Bombina bombina. Next base: position 740,990,814 of record NC_069501.1, on the reverse strand, counting down.
CAACATTGTGCTAACTCCTGTGGAGTTATTTATGAGTTAGTGCTGATTGGCTAAAATGCAAGTCTGTCAAAAGAACTGAATTAAGGGGGCAGTCTGAAGAGGCTTAGATACAAGGTAATCACAGAGGTAAAAAGTATATTAATATAACTGTGTTGGTTATGCAAAACTGGGGAATGGGTGATAAAGGGAATATCTATATTTTAAACAATAAACATTCTGGAGTAGACTGCCCCTTTAAGTAGTGGAATCTGCATTTGAAATGTTAAAGGTATAGTAAAGTGTAAAATTAAACTGGCCTGGCTAGAGAATACAATTTTAAACAAGATTCCAATTTTATTGTTATCAAATGTGTTTTTTTCTCTTGGTATCTTTAATTGAAGAGTAAACCTAGGGGGACTCAAATGACTTCATGAGAGTGCACATGCATGGTAAAGTGTTTGCAATAAGATTTGTAGAATGTTAGGCAATGTTGCACATGCCGAATCCTATGAGCCTACCTAGGATACCAAGTGAACAATTACATTTTATAACCAAAGCAAATCGGAAAGTTGTTTAAAAATGCATGTTCTATCTGAGTCATGAGAGTTTAATTTTGGCTTTTTCTGAAATAAAAAGGCTGAATATTAATAAACACATCTAGATCTATCCCTGCCTACAAAAAAGCTGCAACAAAACTGCAACAAAATAAAAAATACTGAACGTCTGACTTAAATATCCTATTCTGGGTAAACGGTCACATACAAAACAATGTATTCAATTTAAAAAAAAGGTCTAAAGAACATCCCAGAAGTAACAAAACAATGTATAAAAAACTTACAATAAAACAAACATTATTTGATTTCATCAAGTGAAAAAGAAAATTGAGACACATTTTTAGGCTTAGAGACTTTGGGACCGATTTATTGAGCAGTGTATGCTGCTCATTGCGCACGAGCCTTCCAGCTTGCCAGAATCAGGAGTTAAGAAGCAGCAGTCGTAAGACTATCCGCAACCTCTGAGGGGGCGGACTGCAATAACCCTGATCAGATACAATCAGGATGATTGACACCCCCTGCAAGTGGCCGATTGGCCCAATAATGTGCAGGGGGCAGCATTGCACAAGCATTTTACAAGAAATGCTTGTGCAATGATAAATGCCAACAGCGTATGCTTCAGCAAATCATACCCGCCCGCTATATAATAAATCGGCCCCATATACACTTTTGGGTATTAAATCAACCAGATTAGCCTCTTATTTGCTTGACTATCTTGCTTACTGACTCCCACAATTTTGATTGCAAACTAAAATTTATTTTCCAGCCAATCCTCTCATCTACAATCCTACTATAAACTCTAACAGTTTACAGTCTATTTATTTTAGCTAGGTAGTTATTAAATTGTTAATAACTATTTAGTAACTATTCTACCTAGTTAAAATAAATACAAACTTGCCTGTGAAATAAAAATAAAACCTAAGCTAGCTACAATGTAACTATTAGTTATATTGTAGCTATCTTAGGGTTTATTTTACAGGTAAGTATTTAGTTGTAAATAGGAATTATTTAGTTATTAATTGTAGGTTTATTTAGGTTTATTTTAATTATATTTAATTTAGTGGGTGTTAGGATTAGGATTAGACTTAGCTTTAGGGGTTAATAAATATAGTATAGTTGCGTCGACGTTGGGGGCGGCAGATTAGGGGTTAATAAATGTAGGTAGGTGGCGGCGATGTTAGGGACAGCAGATTAAGCGTTAATAATTAACTAGTGATTGTGAGGCGGGAGTGCGGCGGTTTAGGGGTTAATATGTTTATTCTAATGGCAGCAGTGTCGGGAGCGGCAGATTAGGGGTTAATATTTTTATTTAAGTGTTTGCAATGTGGGGGACCTCAGTTTAGGGGTTAATAGGTAGTTTATGTTTGTTAGTGCACTTTTTAGCACTTTAGTTATGAGTTTTATGCTACAGCTCTGTAGTGTAAAACTCATAACTACTGAATTTAGAATGCATTACGAATCTTGCGGGATATCCTGTACCGCTCACTTTTTGGCCTAAAAAAAAAGCTTGTAATACCGGCACTATGGAAGTCCCATTGAAAAAAGACTATACACAAATTGCGTAAGTTGATTTTCGGTAAGGCCAAAAAAGTGTGCGGGACAGCTGTACCTACAAGAATTGTAATAGAAGCCGTAGTAAAAAAGCAGTGTTGTGAGCCTTAATGCTGCTTTTTTACTCATAACGCAAAACTCGTAATCTAGCCGAAAGTTTATTTTCTTTGAGCAGTAACGAGGAGGTACGCGGCGGAGGCCTCGTAATGGTTTGTACCTTCCTCCACCCCTGCACTTTCCTGAAGAATCAGGTAACGCAGCTATATATGCTGAACTAATTATCCAAGATACAGCTAACCTATACAAAATAATGAAGGTTGCAGCTCTATTAAAGAGAGAGAGACACACTAGCTTTAACATTAACCAGATATCCCACTGCTGGCTATAATATCGCAAGGCATATACGAGAGATTAAACGTGACAAACATGGAGTTTGCTGTTTTTCTTGTGGCTGAGTTTAGCAACTTCTTATTCGTTTATCAAGCCGCATTCACAGAAAATTAGCAAACTGCATTTACTTTACCTGTGGCTCACAACGCTGATGATAATCTACAAACAGTCCCTACTCCTGTGTCAAAGGGAGGTTTTGGTGCTTTTGGGCCCCAGCGACAGCTACCTGCCCTCTTAAACAGCAGGCAAGTTAAAGGATCGAGAAACTTGCATCTGTCACAGCGGGTCGCTACATCTAGGTACGCCACCTTTGCAAATAAGGTTATGGCTGACATAGGTGACAAGAGAGATGGTGCTGACCACATTGTTCTAAATGACGACTGGACACTGTCAGATGCAATGGTTACAAATGGAACTTACAGCCCAGCAATTAAATACACAAATCTGGAAGCCATCCTAACGCAAACACAGCTCTGGGGCTCACCCTATAGGGCCAAATCCTCAAGTGTAGCCTGACATTAAGACCATGGGGCTGATTTGTCAAGGCGTCAATATCGATGCATTTGCATTGGTCTATACGATCACCATACATCGCTGGCATGAATCTACAATCAATGGCCTTATTTATTTTACAAGGCTGTCAAAAACATGCACGTTAAGTCCGGCACGATTAGCATCAGACTGTTGATAAATAAGAGTCATCAATGTCGCGGTTATCCTTATTTTTCAAATACTCTACCCTGAATGTCCATCCAATGAAGACAGGTTTTTTTTTATACAATTTCATTGCTGTCCATGAACAAGCAAATTTTTCTAAAGCTAATCTTTTATTTTTCATCTTTTAATGTCCAAGAAATAGCTATATTTATAACTGAACAAACAATGGGGGGTAGTTATCAAGCCTTCTACTTTTCAGCCTTCGCCGGCCCAATACGCCCGCCTAAGCTCGCCTACCTTCGCCGCCGCGGACCTTGAATACGTTCGCCTAAGTTATCAAATAAAGCTGTCAAAAAGCTGCGGGGCGATGAGCAGCGGACTGTGAGAGTTATCACTCATCCGATCTCGCTGCTCTTCGGCTGTTTGACAGCTTTCTTGCTAGCCTGTCACTAAGCACCCACACTAAACTACACTGTTCTATCCCTATACCGGCGCCCCCGGAGCATCCCGCAACTCAATAAAGTTACTAACCCCTAAACCGCCGCTCCTAGACCCCGCCGCAACTCTTATAAATGTATTAACCCCTAAACCGCCACTCCTAGACCCCGCCGCAACTCTTATAAATGTATTAACCCCTAAACCGCCGCTCCCGGACACCGCTGCCACCTACAGTATACCTAGTAACCCCTATCCTGCCCCCCCTATACCGTCGCCCTCTATAATAAAATTATTAACCCCTATCCTGCTGATCCCGCACCTTGCCGCAACTAAATAAATAGTTTAACCCCTAAACCGCCGCTCCCTGAACCTGCCGCAACCTATATTAAATTTATTAACCCCTATCCTGCCCCCCCTACACCGTCGCCACCTATAATAAATTTATTAACCCCTATCCTGCCCCCCACTACACCGCCGCCACTGTAATAAAATTATTAACCCCTAAACCTAAGTCTAACCCTAACCCTAACGCCCCCCTAACTTAAATATTAATTAAATAAATCTAAATAATATTTCTATTATTAACTAAGTTAATCCTATTTAAAACTAAATACTTACCTTTAAAATAAACCCTTATATAGCTACAATATAAATAATAATTATATTGTAGCTATCTTAGGATTTATTTTTATTTTACAGGCAACTTTCAATTTATTTTAACTAGGTACAATAGCTATTAAATAGTTATTAACTATTTAATAGCTACCTAGCTAAAATAAACTGAAATTTACCTGTAAAATAAATCCTAACCTAAGTTATAATTACACCTAACACTACACTATACTTTAATAAAATATTCCTATTTAAAACTAAATACTTACCTGTAAAATAAACCCTAATATAGCTACAATATAAATAATAATTATATTGTAGCTATCTTAGGATTTATATTTATTTTACAGGTAACTTTGTATTTATTTTAGCTAGTTAGAATAGTTATTAAAGGGCCATAATACCCAAATGTTTAAACACTTGAAAGTGATGCAGCATAGCTGTAAAAAGCTTATTAGAAAATATCACCTGAACATCTCTATGTAAAAAAGAAAGATATTTTACCTCAAAAGTTCCTCAGTAGCCACCTCCCATTGTAAAGGATTTCTAAGGAGCATTTTAGTGTGTCTGTCCCGGGACAACTGAAAGGATGAGCTTCGTGCACTCTCATATTATTTCACCAATCAGGTAAAGGAAGCTTACTATGAAATCTCATGAGAGTTAAGTCAAATCTCATGAGATCACAGTAAGAGTTCATGACCTCAGCACTGCTGATGCTGATTGGCTGCTGTTCATTTCTTCATTTTTTTTAATTTTTTTACCTGCAGCTGGGAGCAGCTGAGTATAACTTTTTACACAGAAATTACTCTGGTGAGCTGAGGAGATTGTGAGGTAAAATATCTTCCTTTTTTACATAGAGATGCTCAGGGGATATTTTCCTGTCAGCTTTTTACAGTTATACTGCATCAGTTTCAAGTGATTTAGCATATGAGTATTATGTCCCTTTAAATAGTTATTAACTATTTAATAACTACCTAGCTAAAAGAAATACAAAATTACCTGTAAAATAAATCCTAACCTAAGTTACAATTAAACCAAATACTACACTATCATTAAATTAATTAAATAAACTACCTACAAATAACTACAATTAAATACAATTAAATAAACTAACTAAAGTACAAAAAATAAAAAAAGCTAAGTTTCAAAAAATAAAAAAATAAGTTACAAACATTTTAAAAATATTACAACAATTTTAAGCTACTTACACCTAATCTAAGCCCCCTAATAAAATAACAAACACCCCCAAAATAAAAAAATGCCCTACCCTATTCTAAATTAAATAAAGTTCAAAGCTCTTTTACCTTACCAGCCCTTAAAAGGGCCATTTGTGGGGGCATGCCCCAAAAAGTTCAGCTCTTTTGCCTGTAAAAGAAAAATACAACCCCCCCCCAACATTAAAACCCACCACCCACAGACCCCTAATCTAACCCAAACCCCCCTTACAAAAACCTAACACTAATCCCCTGAAGATCATCCTACCTTGAGTCGTCTTCACTCAGCCGAGCAGCGATGGAACCGAAGTGGACATCCGGAGCGGAAGAAGTTAATCCTCCAAGCGGCGCTGAAGAAATCTTCCATCCGATGAAGTCATCATCCAGGCGGCGCTGAAGAAGTCTTCGATCCGGGCGATGTCATCTTCCAAGAGGCGCTGAAGAGGTCTTCTATCCGGGCGATGTCATCTTCCAAGCCGGGTCTTGAATCTTCCTCCCGCCGACGCGGAACATCCTTCTTCACCGACGGACTACGACGAATGAAGGCTCCTTTAAGGGACGTCATCCAAGATGGCTTCCCCTCAATTCCGATTGGCTGATAGGATTCTATCAGCCAATCGGAATTAAGGTAGGAAAAATCTGATTGGCTGATGGAATCAGCCAATCAGATTGAGCTCGCATTCTATTGGCTGTTCCGATCAGCCAATAGAACGTGAGCTCAATCTGATTGGATCAGCCAATCGGATTGAACTTGAATCTGATTGGCTGATTCTATCAGCCAATCAGATTTTTCCTACCTTAATTCTGATTGGTTGATAGAATCCTATCAGCCAATCGGAATTGAGGGGACGCCATCTTGGATGACGTCCCTTAAAGGAGCCTTAATTCGTCGTAGTCCGTCGGTGAAGAAGGATGTTCCGCGTCGGCGGGAGGAAGATTCAAGACCCGGCTTGGAAGATGACATCGCCCGGATAGAAGACCTCTTCAGCGCCTCTTGGAAGATGACATCGCCCGGATCGAAGACTTCTTCAGCGCCGCCTGGATGATGACTTCATCGGATGGAAGATTTCTTCAGCGCCGCTTGGAGGATTAACTTCTTCCGCTCCGGATGTCCACTTCGGTTCCATCGCTGCTCGGCTGAGTGAAGACGACTCAAGGTAGGATGATCTTCAGGGGATTAGTGTTAGGTTTTTGTAAGGGGGGGGTTTGGGTTAGATTAGGGGTATGTGCGTGGTGGGTTTTAATGTTGGGGGGGTTGTATTTTTCTTTTACAGGCAAAAGAGCTGAACTTTTTGGGGCATGCCCCCACAAATGGCCCTTTTAAGGGCTGGTAAGGTAAAAGAGCTTTGAACTTTATTTAATTTAGAATAGGGTAGGGCATTTTTTTATTTTGGGGGGGTTTGTTATTTTATTAGGGGGCTTAGATTAGGTGTAAGTAGCTTAAAATTGTTGTAATATTTTTAAAATGTTTGTAAATTATTTTTTTATTTTTTGTAACTTAGCTTTTTTTATTTTTTGTACTTTAGTTAGTTTATGTAATTGTATTTAATTGTAGTTATTTGTAGGTAGTTTATTTAATTAATTTAATGATAGTGTAGTATTAGGTTTAATTGTAACTTAGGTTAGGATTTATTTTACAGGTAATTTTGTATTTCTTTTAGCTAGGTAGTTATTAAATAGTTAATAACTATTTAATAACTATTCTAACTAGCTAAAATAATCACAAAGTTACCTGTAAAATAAATATAAATCCTAAGATAGCTACAATATAATTATTATTTATATTGTAGCTATATTAGGGTTTATTTTACAGGTAAGTATTTAGTTTTAAATAGGAATCATTTATTAAAGTATAGTGTAGTGTTAGGTGTAATTGTAACTTAGGTTAGGATTTATTTTACAGGTAAATTTCAGTTTATTTTAGCTAGGTAAGCTATTAAATAGTTAATAACTATTTAATAGCTATTGTACCTAGTTAAAATAAATTGAAAGTTGCCTGTAAAATAATAATAAATCCTAAGATAGCTACAATATAATTATTATTTATATTGTAGCTATATTAGGGTTTATTTTAAAGGTAAGTATTTAGTTTTAAATAGGATTAACTTAGTTAATAATAGAAATATTATTTAGATTTATTTAATTAATATTTAAGTTAGGGGGGCGTTAGGGTTAGACTTAGGTTTAGGGGTTAATAATTTTATTACAGTGGCGGCGGCGTAGTGGGGGGCAGGATAGGGGTTAATAAATTTATTATAGGTGGCGACGGTGTAGGGGGGGCAGGATAGGGGTTAATAAATTTATTATAGGTGGCGACGGTGTAGGGGGGGGCAGATTAGGGGTTAATAAATTTAATATAGGTTGTGGCGGGTTCAGGGAGCGGCAGTTTAGGGGTTAATACATTTATTATAGTTGTGGTGGGCTCCGGGAGCGGCGGTTTAGGGGTTAATACATATATTATAGTTGCGGTGGGCTCCGGGAGCGGCGGTTTAGGGGTTAATATGTATAGAGTAGCTTGCAGTGGGCTCCGGGAGCGGCGGTTTAGGGGGTAATAACTTTATTTAGATGCGGCGGTGTAGGGGGGACAGATTAGGGGTGTTTAGACTCGGGGTACATGTTAGGGTGTTAGGTGCAGACATCTCCCATAGGAATGAATGGGATGTCTGTCAGCAGCGAACTTGTACTTTCGCTATGGTCAGACTCCCATTGATTCCTATGGGATCCGCCGCCTCCAGGGGTGGCGGTTTGAAAACCAGGTACGCTGGGCCGTAAAAGTGCCGAACGTACCTGCTAGTCATTTGATAACTAGCAAAAGTAGTGAGATTGTGCCGCACTTGTGTGCGGAACATCTGGAGTGACGTAAGAATCGATCTGTGTCGGACTGAGTCCAGCGGATCGAAGTTTACGTCACAAAATTCTACTTTTGCCGGTCTCGAGCCTTTGATAACTAAGGCGAATCAGCCTCGCCACAAATACGCTGCGGAATTCCAGCGTATTTGAGGTTGACGGCTTGATAACTACCCCCAAATATCTCATAGAAAGTTATTTTTCTATTTATTTTATACAAAATATTTATACAAAATATTTGATATATGGTATTTTCACATAAATTAATGTGTATTTGTATTTCTAAAAATCATGATATGCTTATCTCATGTTTTTTATTTTTTTAAATGATTATTAATGCTAGAATTTGTACATATATCTTTGCACATACTTGTGTGTGTGTGTGTATGTGTATATATATATATATATATATATATATATATATATATATATATATATATATATATATTAGAAACAGAACAGCGAGCCACTTTAAACGAATGGGGTAAGTTTATTGGATAAAAGAACACTAACGAAAAAATCACTCAAAAAAAGCTGTGGGGTTAGAAGAAAAGCAAATAAATTGGAAGTAAAAAAAAGTATGCCATTAATCCACAGCTTGGCCAGTCGGTCTAATATATATGTGTGTGTGTGTGTGTGTTATGTCAGAAATCCTTTGCAAACATATTTACATGTCCTTAATTAATAATAAAAAATTCCAAACAATGTTGTCTTTCATATCTCTGTGCTCATTTATACCACTATATGTATATATTGTAAATATATTATTATTATGAGCAAGAATAATTGTGAATATAACATGTAATCAGGGTATCATATGTATTTATTTGCCATCAATAGATATTTTAAGAGCTAGGACAGTTTTCTTTCTGCATCTGTGTAATTGAAGTCTAGTTTTAAACACCACACCTACACAGGTGTTAAAAAATGGGCTGGCATTTAAGATGACATTTCTTAATGAAAATGAAATTCAAGAGAAGGAAGAAAATAGGATGACAATTTCTGCTGTCTCTGATTCATGAGAGTTTAATGTTAGGTAGACTATCCCTTTGAGCTATCATTTTAAGATTATGTTGAATGAAACATCATTTGATTCTTAAAATCATTGTCAAAAATATTACACTGTGTGGCCTAATGTCATCAATTTTTATCTTTAATACTAATTTTGCATATACATACTTTCAAAGTATAATATCCAATGTATCAAATGGCACTTACAAGTTCTGATGAGTGATCAATGACACAAGTATAAAGCAATATGATTAGTTAGTTATAGTAGAAAATGTATATTTATATCATATTGGCTGATTTCATTAATCACGTGATTATGCATTTCCCAATAAAAAGTGGTGGAAAATGTTACTAGTTTGTGGGTTGTTTAGGTGTTTGAGTATTGCGTCAAATTTGGTGCAAAGTATTGCTTCAAATTTGGGGCAAAGTATTGCGTCAAATTTGGTGTGAAATGGAGAGTGGGACTTGTATTCCATGCGTTAAACATGGTGCAAATAGATTTATCAAAAAAAAAGAAGTTAGCTATATTATGTAAAGTATTTATTTCATTTTTATCCCTATATCTACTAGTGCTGCTGCCAGACAGGCATTACCTTAGTCATTATAAACTTACATAGCAGGCTAAAATGATGGAAAACAAATAAGAATAAATCAGAATAAACCAATGATTTTTAAAAATGCTTTTGAAATTAATCTGTCCCTTGAAATTACATGTGATTATAACATCTCCCTACTTGATTTTATTTAGTAATAAGGGCAGATCTTAATTTATTTTGTTATCACAAAAGGTTAAAGGGACATCAAGCATTTTTATTATACTTCATGATTCAGATGGTTCATTAATATCCTCCTTCCATGTCATAAAAGTATCGCAAATTTGGAATTATTCTGCAAGTTTATTAACTGTCTGTGATGAAAAACAGCATAAAACAAAACCTTTTCAGACTCCTATAGATTTCTATTGCAATCGCGGCCTCATAGGTGGCGCTTTGAAGGATAAGTATGCTGCATCGGGATAGACGCGAGCGAACATGTTGAATGTTTGATAAATTGGTGAGAGGGTCAAATAGAGTCGAATGTGAAGGCGGATCATCGGTAATACATTCGAATAGAGTCGAATGTGAAGGCTGATGATCTTTATTATGCTCCAATAAAGCAAGCAATGATTTGCATCGGATTGATCTCGAGGCAGCGTATATTATTTCAACATTGACGCTTTGTTAACTAGGGCGGATCAACTTTGTGTCTAATTTGACGTGGACTTTCAGCGCATTCACAGTTGAAGCTTTGATAAATAGGCCACCATATCTCTTTCCATATATGTTGACACACTTTGTGCAGTGCAGCTTACAAGCACTGATTCTGTCATTCCTATTGAAACTAAAGAGGGCCATTTAACCTGGAGGTTTGGTGTAGGATGAAGTTCATTAACAACGCTATGCAACTAAGCTAACCTGTTCATCACTTTTTATAAAATCCTTAACGGTATATATTGTTGGTATATACCAGGTTATAAATAAAATTTATTTATTATTACTCTTTAAAATAACCTCCAATTAAAATGTATATACAAAACAATTGAAATTAATATTTATTCCTAAATTCATAGATTAGTTAGCCTTATAAACACATTGAAATATATAAAGTAAAGACTAGATTATGAGTCGACTATACACGCTTATGCTGTTATAATATTCTTTACAAAGATCATAAAAGATATACCTTTAAAATGAACTTTGCTCACAATGAATCGCATTAAAATACCACAATAAAATACCAGGGTATGGACCGTTAGCTTAACAGTGTTTAGTTAAACAGTATAACAAGCTACTTCACACAAATCTTACTGGATCTCAACAGATTTAAGATAACTTTCAGACAAGTATAATTAAGCTACTTAGCCCACAAATTATTATATATCATCTAGATTGTAAGTTCCCATGGGAATAGGGCCCTCAATTCTCCCTGTATTTGTCTTATCGTACTGTTTCTCCATTGTTTTGTTATCCTTGTACCCATGGGCAGCGCTGCAGAATCTGTCGGCACTTTATAAATAAAGAATAATAATAATAATAATATAACACCAATTAAAAATACCTGAAGTTGTATATATTATTAATGCAAACAGCCAATTTATATGCGAATATGTCTGACCTGAAATAACCTCTTATTTAGCTACAATAAGGCAAATTATTATATATATATATATATATATATATATATATATATATATATATATATATATATATATATATAGCAATAACTGTAATTAATTTATGATACTAAAAATACTAAAATACAAAATTCTTTCTAAACATTAATATTTAATACCAGTATACTTTACCAAATAACCAAATGAATGTTGAGCTTCTTCTTGTGGGTCATTTAAGAAGGATTTATCCACTATGCGCAAAAGTACAGGCCTCAAAATTGTTATATTCCTTTATTCAAGAAAGTGTCCCAAAATATACTTGGTGTGTTTCTCTCACCAAAAGTTATGCTTCTTTGTGTCTGTCCTTTCTTAGTGTGTGTGTGGGTTCTTATCCAAGATAAAGAATCCCTCCTTCTTTTCTTTAATCATTCCCACAAGATTTTGATAGGCCCTCAGAGCTTGTCTCTTTGATAGGCCCTTGTCCTTGATTGGCTGTGGGAATGCAAACATCTCATAGGCTATTTGGGAAATGTATAGGCTCCAACAGTCAATTCGTTTAGCTGTCATACCACTTTTAGTCCTATAGGGGGCGGCAGACAACCAGAAATGCAGTTTCATCATCAATACTGCTACAGCTTTATATCTCACCTTAAAATGTTTATTCAATATACTATAATTTCTAGTATCAGCAAACAATGTGTCCGATGCACATGGGACTATAGTGCTATTTTATCTAAGTATTTTAATATTAAACATGATATATTTCTCATAATATTTTAGAAGATGCCTTTAAAGTTGCCTTTGATTATTATCCCATATTAATACAAATACAGCACATTCAGTACACCTCTTGCTGAGTGTATAAAAACATATGATATAATTTACAGCACCAATTACATATACACTTATTAGATGCCTGAAAAATATAATAATATGTTATCCATTTTGAAACAAGTTGATTAAACATTTTATATTGACTATATAGTTACTTATTAAAGTTATCAACTATGTATCTAATATATTACTGTTAGGCATTTTTTACTCAGATCCACAATTACACATTTATACCATACTGAGGTGTACCTTAACTGAAAATTAAACATAAGTTGTATTTTAAAATGAATTTCAAAGTTATAGTTTAGACGTGTTTATAATGTGTATTTAGAATTTCCCAGAGGCTTTGTGACCTAACATTTGATTGCCAAGTAAGTGTTAATTACTATTTTCCTGAGCTTCAAAGGCTAAGTTTCAAAGAGTCATTGTAGACAGTGTGTCTGTATATCTCCACATGGGGTCATTAGCTAATAATTTTTAGTACATAGAATTTGATCTGAGCAAATTTGATTTAGCATATTGAGTGGGAAGGGGGTCTGATGTGTAATCAGCAAGGCATCTCATGTCTGACCTCAGATTTCCAATACACAGAACGTATTCAGCAATAAAATAAGCATGCTTAAATGTAATATTTGATAGATTGCATACTTATTTTATCTTATATTATATATATATATATATATATATATATATATATATATATATATATATATATATATATATATATATATATATATATATATATATAGAAAAAAAGTATTTTGTTCTGCGCCAAATCTCTGTGGACAAATAATATTTACAGGGGAAGAAGCTCCCCTATATCTATACACTTACTTAGAAAACCTCAATCGATATGAGGTAAGTAATCACCCTTGGAATGATAATCCACGTAGATCTCTGCGGCTCCTATTAATTGGATCCATTCCAATAGGGACCTGAAGCTGTATTCACCTATTGCTGTGTTCTGAGGAAGTGATTACGATCCTCTCCGAAAACGTTAATGGCTCCCCTTCTACACTGCTTCTTCAAACCGTGCTTGAACTGCTCTACTCCCCAGTGGCAGGCATTTCACTGGGGAGTAGAGAAGTTCAAGCATGGTAAATCAGTTTCTAAATTTTCTGATCCATTCTTTATTCATATTTAGAATTTTTCATTGTTCTAATCTAAACCACAGTTCCCCGACATCGCCGACACTAACTAAATCCCTAAATAAAGCTATTAACCCCTATACCGGCGTTCCCTGTCATCACCGACACTAACTAAACATATTAACCTCTAAACCGCAGTTCCCCGACATCGCCCATACTAACTTAACCTATTAACCCCTAAACCGCAGTTCCCCGATATCGCAGACACTAACTAAACCTATTAACCCTAAACTGCCGTACACACACATTGCCAACACGAACTAAAACACTAAATAAACCTATTAACCCCTAAACCGCTGCGCCCCACATCGCCAACATTAACTAAACCTATTAACCTCTTAAACGCCGCCCCCACATCACAACAACCTAAATTAAACTATCGGCTAGATTACAAGTTTTTCGTTTTGAGCTGTGCGGTGCTAACGAGCAGTTTTTTTTTTTTAAATATCTTTATTTTCAAGTGCAACAGACAGATGGAGATAATTACATTCGGTAGTATTTAAGTAGTATATGATTGCAAGTCAAATGATACCATCAATTATAAAACAGGTGTCATGTCATTTCTGTAGCCTGGATCTTGAAAAGGAAAAAACAAAGGAGTAAAAAATGTTCCATCGTGCACAATTTTCTTTTAACCTTAAATACAAATAATATCAACCTCCTAACTCTCAACTGGCATAGTTCACTCTCTGACAACCTCCTCTCTCCCCCCCCCTCCCCCGAGAACTCCTCCGATCTAGTCTACCAATCAATGCGTGAAGTGTCTGGCAGTGTGTGAATAAAGGACCCCCATTTGTTAAAGAAGGACCGAACTCTAGCATTCATGTCTCCTAATCCGTCTGCTTGCTCAATAAATAGTTGTTTTAGCAACACCTGCTTTAGCTGTGTAACAGTGGGTGGATTTCGTTTGAGCCAGTTTTGAAAAATCAGATGTCTCGCCATCAACACTATATTAGAGATAAGTAGTTTCATATGTTTGGGTAGGCCTAAGAAGTCAAGAAACACCACATTCTGAAATGTCCGATCACCACAGGGACACTGCACTTTTGTCTTTACCCAGTGTGCTGTCATCTTCCAGAATCTGACTAGTTTAGGACAATTCCACACCATGTGTTCTATGTCTGCGTCTATCATACCGCATCTAGGACATTTACTGTCCCTATCTGCCTTCCATCTCTGAAATTTTCCAGGGGTAACATAGCTGTCATGTAGTAACTTAAAATGGGATTCTCTCACCTCTGAGGAGAGAGTTGCCAACTTTACTCTACTGATGCTTTTCTCGACTTCCGCCGCTGTCACATCCTTTGCAAGTTTATCACTCCAAATGGAGGCTATCTTATCTATGCAGGCTGTCCCCGCTAGTCTGTTCATCTTTGTGTACAGTGGTGCTATAGATGTGATGCCATGTCGAGCTAGTTCTATGCTTTGTTTTATAGCTGTTTGGTCTTTGTTGCTCCCCTCCCTCCGTAGTGTGTCAAAGTAATGTCTGGCCTGCAAGTAAGCATAGTGGTGAGTTTGGGGCAAGTCAAATGTTGTTCTTAAGGTCTCGAAAGTCTGCATGAGTCCCCCCTCCTTTGTCATTGTTTGACCTACTGTACGAAGTCCTTGACTCTTCCACTGAAGGAAAGCCCTAGTCGATATACCTGCAGGGAACTCAGGATTGCCACACCATGGCAGATATGTGGTCAATCTGTGGTTGCCCCCCAGCTTCTTGCAAAACTGTCTCCAATCTCTCGCCGGTTGGGCTAGGAGCTCCATGTCTTTTAAGTGTTTAGTCGCTTGGGTATGGGTCATGTGTGGGATCATCTCTAAAGCCCATGGTTTCGTCAGTTCGCTTTCCAACCTGGGGTCAGAGAACTTTCCCTGTCCCGTCATCCAGTCAATAACGAATTTACATTGGGCCGCCCAGTTGTATAATTCAAAGTTGGGTAGTGCTAATCCCCCCATCTCCCTCGGGGCGGTTAGCTTGAGATAACTGACCCTGTGTTTCTTGTTATTCCAAATAAAGTTAAGCACCCATCCCTTAATGTGGTTTAAGTCTGATTTTCGCAGTATTGCTGGCAGAGTCTGGAAAAAGTAAAGCAGCTTGGGGAAGTAGATCATCTTTATAAGTCCCACCCTTCCCGATAGGGATAAAGGCAGCAAAGTCCACCCCCCGATCAGGCTATCTAATTGTTTGAGCAAGGGGCCATAGTTAATAGAGTACCATCTACGTGGGTCCGTATGTAGTGTAATGCCTAAATATTTAAAGTTACCCTCCACTATTCTAAAATCATATCCGGGAATTTGTTTTTTACCTTTTGACAATAACCAGAGTAGTTCAGTTTTGTCGGTATTGACTTTGTATCCAGAGACTAAGCTAAATTCATCAATTATTTCCATTAGTTATGGAATATTCTTTTGAGGGTCTTGTACGTATAACACCATGTCATCAGCAAACAGCGAGACATGTAAGGTCGACTCGCCTATGCGCATCCCCTGCATTGTCTGCCTAATTTTTATTGCCAGGGGCTCTATGGCCAAGTCGAAAAGGAGTGGGGAGAGAGGGCAGCCCTGTCTAGTGCCTCTGTGGAGTGTGAAGGGTCTGGTAGGTGTGCCATTAATTAGGAGGGACGCCTGCGGTTCTCTATAAAGATTCTCAACTGCCCTAACAAATGCACCCTCAATGCCCATTTTACCCATGGTAGTGTATAAATGCTCTCACAAGACCTTGTCAAAGGCTTTTTCAGCGTCTAAGAATAGCAGGGCTGCCTCGTCATGTACCGTTATGTTCGGGTTGTGTTGTGTTATGTTCCAGTAATGTTGAATAATTGTTTGGACTCTTCGAATGTTAAGTACTGAGGATCTCTCCTTAACGAAACCCGTCTGGTCCCCGTGTGCTAATGTCGGGAGAATATTAGCTAGTCTGTTTGCAAGGAGTTTTGTTAGGATTTTGTAGTCCTGGTTAAGCAGGGAAATAGGGCGGTATGACTGTGTTAAAAGGGGATCTCTACCTTCCTTTGGAATAATACTGATATTAGCTTCCGCAAATCTGGGAGAGGGTCTAACCTCACCGCTGAGAAGACCATTGAACAGCTGCATCAAGGTCGGGCCTATATCAGTTCCCATTATCTTGTAGAACTCCGCTGGCAGGCCATCAGGCCCTGGAGTTTTCTCTAATGTTAAATCTTTAATTGTGGTCAGAATTTCATTCAAGGCAATGGGGCTGTTAAGTTTGTCAAGTTGGGCACTGTCAATCGTCGGTATTCGTAACTGTTCCCAGAATCTGTCTCTATCCCTTGGCAGTACTTCCTGTGGTGAGTAGATGTCTTTGTAGAAGTCAGTAAACGCCCTTTGGATGTCCTCTTCCCTATTCAAAACTACGTCGCCTTGCTTAATAGCCAGTATAGGATTTCTTTTTGTCGACAATTTCGTCATTCTCGCTAGCAGTTTTCCCGTCTTGCCTCCGAACCTATAGTACCTGGCCTGCATTTTAGAGTGGGCCTTGTTAGTTTGTTGGAGTATATAATCATCTCTTGTGCGCTTAATGTCTTTGTATTTGAGTCTGTTAATGTTGTTTGGGTTCCTAAGATATTTATTTCTCGCATTTAAAATCTGCGCTAGTAGGAGCTCTGACTGTGCCTTGCTCTTTTTCTTGATGCTTGCAGCGTAAGCCGAAATAACTCCCCTTAAGACAGCCTTAGCTGTTTCCCAGAACAGTATAGGGTCACCTAGATGTGATTGATTGGTCTCTGCGTACGCCAGCCATTCCCCTAAAATGTGTCTATAGAAGTTGGGATCTTTACATAAATACGATGGGAACACCCACCTATTAGTTTTCCCCCTCCTGGGACTAAGTTGGATCTTGACTGCTACTGGGGCATGATCTGAGATCGTTATTGGGTCTATCTCAGCCCCCAACACTCTGGGGCATAACTCTGTGGATATCAGAAAGTAATCAAGTCTGGCCATGGTGTCTTTTGCTACTGACATGCAGGTATAGTCCCTCTGCTCTGGGAATCTGGCTCTCCAGATATCCTGTAGCCCTAAAGTTTTCCTGAAGGTGCGAAGTATTAGGGATTCTTTTTTGGAGTTTCTAAAGCTCTGAGGGGTAGCGGCTTTCCTATTTGGGTTATAGAATCTGTCAGCAGGGACCTGAGGAGCAATATTAAAGTCTCCTCCGACCACAATGGGCAGCGTGGTGAACTGTATTATCTTAGCTTGTAATCCCCTCCAGAAGTGTTGTTTCTGTCTTTGTGGCCCGTATACTCCTACCAAAGCAAAGGGGACTCCCAGGACCTCTAATTGGAGTATTACAAATCTCCCTTCCTGATCTATTTCGGTCTTAGTGATAGTGTACGTCAGGTTTTTCCTAAGTAGTATCGCCACACCCCTAGCTCGTCTCAGTTCGTATGGGGTATATACAACTTCTCCCACCCAGCCCTGTTTCAATTTTTGGTGTTCGAGCTTCGACAAATGCGTCTCTTCTAATATAGCTATGTCAACCCTTCTAGAGCTTAGGTAACGCAGGATAGATCTGCGTTTTTGCGGAGAGGTTATGCCTCCCACATTCCAGCTCATAATATGTAAATTATGTGTCATCTGTAACTCGGTTTGTGGATGGGATGTAGGGTAAGAAATTGTCTACACATAAGTCTGATAACTCAATGTGTGTGGAGCATTTTGGGTGTCTTGTTTGTACCTTACCACCAGGTTTCAGACAAAAAACATTTCCCTCTGTCAGAGAGTCCCGGGGGGGAGGAGAGCATCATGCCAGCTAACCGCGGCGTTTCCAAGATGGCGGTTCCCCTCTATGCCGTTCTCCGATCTCCCTACTCCGCTACTCCTCGATTTCAGTAGCGGTTATCTTGGTAGCCTATAAGACCAGTAGCGTGCCAGAGTGTGTTGAAGTCTCAGCAGCGGTGAGGAGCTAGTGGTTGTTCAGTCGCGGCCGCGACTTTTCCTATTAGCAGTATGTCGTTCCGGTGGGGGAGCCGTTGGCTTTGGCTCCGTGCTGCAAAAGTGGCCAGACAGGTCTAGCGGGTCACCTGTCAAGGCTGGCGAGCTTTGTGGGCTATTGTGGTGAAGGTTTTAGGAGTTTATCAGTCTATGTCTCCGGAGCTCCTTCTACCTGCGTCCTCTCTCTCTGCCCGCCCACCGGAAGCGCTAACGAGCAGTTTTGTCTCACCGCTCACTTACCTGCAGCGCTGGTATTACGGGTTTTTACAAACCCGGCGTTAAAAGTCAAGAAGTGAGCGTTGAGCAAAATTTTGCTCCTTACCGCACTACAATACCAGCGCTGCTTAAGTCAGCTGTGAGCTGGTTGTACGTGCTTGTGCACGATTTCCCCATAGGAATCAACGGGGAGAGCCGGCTGAGAAAAAGTCTAACACCTGCAAAAAAGTAGTGTAAAACTCAGTAACGCAGCCCCATTGATTCCTATGGGGAAACATATTTTATGTTTACACCTAACACCCTGACATGAACTCCGAGTCTAAACACCCCTAATCTTACACTTATTAACCCCTAATCTGCCGCCCCTGATATCGCCGACACCTGCATTATATTTTTTAACCCCTAATCTGCCGCTTCGGACACCGCCGCCACCTACATTATACTTATTAACCCCTATTCTGCTGCCCCCAACATCGCAGCCACCTACATTATATTTATTAACCCCTAATCTGCCGCCCCCAATGTCGCCGCAACCTACCTACACTTATTAACCCTAATCTGCTGCCCCAATGTCGCCGCCACTATACTAAATGTATTAACCCCTAAACCTAAGTCTAACCCTAACACCCCCTAACTTAAATATAATTTAAATACATCTAAATAAAATTACTATAATTAGCTAAATTATTCCTATTTAAAAAGAAAACAAGACACACAGAGGGAAAAGAGGAGGGGTCAAAATAAATAAAGCCAAACATGATAGGTATGACGACGAGGACAAGGGAACTAACAAAGGTATCTTCAACTTAAGCTCACATGAACTAAATGAGAACGAGAAATCTGTTCTCAATTTTGGTCTTTCTTTCGCTTCATCTAGGGGTCTGGATAGGTTTACTACTTTCGTGAACACGAAAGAATTTATTAGGAAATTTACTTTGAAGAGATTTTTTCTAAAATCCCCATTAGAGAGAACGAGGTATGGCATTACGGAAAATGGAAACCTAGAAACAGTGGACGAATACAAACACACCAAATTAAGACCAAAATCAACCTTCTACACCATAAACAGTAAAGGGACTGCAATTGAAACCTTTGAGACTGTAGTATGCAGAGAAATACGTGATATACAATATAAAAAATTGAAAAACAGAAAACAAAATCTGTCAAGGAAACAACTAGAGACCATCAAAAATCTGGAACACAATCAAAACCTGACCATAAAACCCGCAGGCAAAGGCTGAGGGATCGTCGTTATGAATAGAAACAACTATGAAACAGAAAATAAACGTATTCTTAGCAACAACAACACCTACTACAGACTAATGAGGAACCCGGTGGATACATATAAAAAAGAATTGACAGACCTACTAAAGAAGGCTAAAGAGGAGGGTATACTGATTGACAAAGAATATAACTATATAAATGTGAAGCACCCAGTAACCCTGATAATATACAATCTTCCAAAAATTCACAAATCTCTAACCAACCCCCCGGGAAGACCAATAATCTCCAGGATAGGGTCACTGAGTAGTAATTTATCAGAATATGTAGATAAACACCTGCAGAAACTGGTGAGACAACTCCCTTCCTTTCTGAGAGACTCTACTCAGATGCTAAATCTTTTGGAAGGTTTATCGTGGGAGAGTGGTTATATATTAATAACGTGCAACGGGACGTCGCTATACACGATCATCCCGCACCAAGAGGGTTTAGAAGCAGTGAAATTCTATCTAGATAAAGATCTTGAAATTCCATATAAACAAAGTGAATGTATCCTGGATAGCATCAATTATATCCTTACTCATAACTATTTCTGCAACAATGGTAAATTTGACTGCCAGATCTGTGGTACGTCGATGGGGACCAGGGTCGCGCCTAGCAACGCTAATTTGTATATGGGCAAGTGGGAAGAAATTTTCTGGGACTCTTGTCCAGCTAGCGCACACCTGGTCCTCTATCGACGATACATAGATGATATAATTATCGTTTGGAAAGGGTCCCAGGAGGACCTGGAATACACTATTGAAGTTATGAACAAGAATATGGCTAACCTTAAGTTCACGTATGAATGGAGTTACACAACACTCACATTCCTAGACCTGAAAATAGAGGTGAAAGAAGGAAGATTAGAGACGTCTACCCATTTTAAGGAGGTGGACAGTAATAGTTATGTACACAAAACAAGCTGCTACCATGCAAGATGGAAAAACAACAACCCGAAAGGACAACTCCTGCGAATGAGGAAAAATTGCTCTAGTCTATCCAAATGGGAAGAACAAGCACAACTAATTAAATCAAAATTTCTAGAGAGAGGCTATGAGGAAGAGATGTTAGATCAAAAAATTGAAGAAGTGAGGAAAACAGAGAGAAAAGAACTCACAAAATATAAAGAAAAGACTAGGGAAAATGAAAGTGAGGATAGCCTAAACATCCCCCTGATAACAGAATACAGTGAAAATAAACATATTATTGAAAATATCTTTCGGAAACACTCGGCGCTGTTAAAGGATGATGATGTATTAGGAGAAAAATTACCTCAGAGGCCAAGATTCGTATATATAGAAAAACGAATAACTTGAGGAACAAACTAGCATCTAGTCTAATTAAAGAAAAAACTTTCAGGAATAAAAGATATCTTTGGAAAGAAGGTCAAAGGCTTCTACCCTTGCCATACGTGTAAAACATGTAAATGTGGAGTGAAAACTGCTGAATTCTACTCCAATAACACCAAAGAGAAATATAAGATAGGAGATTTAATACGATGTCAAGATAAGGGAGTTGTCTACCTGTTACAATGCCCTTGTGGCCTTCAATATGTGGGACAAAAGTCCAGAACACAAAAAGACAGGATACGGGAGCATCTCCTACTGATAGAGAAACTAAACATGAACACACCCTTATATAGACACTTCTCCACTAAACATCAAGGAAACATCAATACACTTAAGTATATGGGGATCCAGAAAGTTACCAAAAACTGGAGAGGAGGTAACTATGAGAAGAAGCTATTAACAGCAGAATCTAAATGGATATTCCAATTAGACTGCCTGTTTCCCAGAGGGTTAAATAATAAGGAAGACTTATCCCACCTCCTAAACCTCAATTAACTAACTATATCTAAAAAAAACCTCTGGATTTGGGGATATGTTTAATTCTACTAATCCCCGGTTTAGAAGTGAATGCCTAGGGGTATATACCACATGAATATTGCCCTTTATTCTTCTCTCTCTATTCCCACCAATATTATCTTTCATCCACCAATCTCTATTTCTATTTTTATTTCTAATAAAATATAAAGGACATTTTCAAATGAACTGTCTATTTTATGCCCTAGTTGCATCTGGTAACCTGGCTAGTCCTCCAAATTTCGGCCGTCGTCAAACAACATTACCCAATATATTCTAGACGGTTTCGACTCTTATATATAGTATCCCTCTCTTTTGATATGCTAACTTGGGCTTTTTACTTTTAGCCCACTAACCCTAATCCCTATTACCTTGTAAAACGGATAATTGATTGTTATTTATTGACCAACACACTTAAATAATAAATGTAACAAGTAGCAAAAAATGTTTTAAATACCTAGCAAATATGGGTAAGCCCGTATAGGACGAATCGATCACATCCCTCTGTCATTATTAGCATCATGACAGATAGATAAACAATTTTTTTTTTTTTTTTTTTATAAAGCCCCATCGGGCGAAACGCGTCAGGGGAGAGTGCTGAACGAGTTCACACTCTATTTTTTGTGTTTATCTTAACTGCCCAGTACCCTGTATCTATGTATCGCTAGTTGTGACCTCTATACCAACGCTATTATTAGACTGTCAGGGTCCTCTCAGATGAGTGAATAGGGCTCACATTGTAACTACGGTATAGCTATATCGAGTTGCCACTACAGCATTTAATTCTAACTTAGCTTATCTTGTGCCTAATTAACGGAACTACTAACAGAAACTCATTCAAAAATATCGTTTGACCTACGATAGAACTCATGTATGAATGTTGAATAGTCTGTGAAGCACAGCACCAGCTGTACCAGATCACTTATTACAGTGTTTAATTGATAATATTAAAAATCACACAGCCTGGGTTGTGCCAGACTTAGCCTAACCGTTAACATAGTTCATATACATATTAACAAATATGTCTGACGAATGTAAGAATGAATGAATGAGCGTTAAATTGTGGGAGATCTGCAGCACTTGTCACACTTAATCTATCTCGGTATATGTGGAATTAGAAATTCGATCTGGGTTGTGCCAGACATAGTTCAATTAATTTCTACCAATAATATAACAGTGCTATCGATAAGATTATTACTAAAATTAATCTATAGTCTGGGTTGTGCCAGATTTACTGTAACAATTATAGATATTGAAAAACAGACGGCGCAGAGTGCCATAAAGTGAGCGATACCTGTTTACACAATACTTGGGCTATGTTACACAGTACAAACTGTGAAGCTATAATGGTAACAGAGTTAACCAGCTATTGACCACAGGAGTATTATACCCTCATATTAATGAAAGCAGGGAATAACTTACCTGATGATATTCGAGCATCAAACTCTTATATAGTTCAGCCTGTATCTAATTATTTGAACTATCAACAAAACTCATTCAATAATATAGTCTATCCAACTGCAGAACTGTTGTATGAACATTCAATAGCCTGTGAAGCACAGCACTTGCTGTATGAACGTATGTTTGGACCACTAACTAAAGTATTTAACTAGTAATACTAATCAATACTCAGCCTGGGTTGTGCCAGACTTAGCTTAACCGTTAACATAGTTCTTACACACATTCATAAGTATGTTTAATGAATATAAGAATGACTGAATGAGTGCTTAACTGCGGGAGAGCAACAACACTTGGAATACTGATTCTGTGTGAACGACTAATTGGAAATCCATTCCGGGGTGTGCATGACTTGGTTTAAATTGTACCAACCACACACGAAGTGCCTTAGAATATACTGTTACTAAACTAACTTTTGAACCGGTGCCTAGCCAGATAGAATTTATTAATTACTGATACTGATTATCAGACGGCTCATAGCGCCGTATAGCCAGCAATACCTACTTATACACCACTTGGGTGAAATTAGACAGTATAAACTGAGAAGCTATAACTGTGATAGAAGTAATTAGCTACCCTATATATAAGTATTTTACCCTCACATCATTGGAAGTAGAAGAAATATCAGTAACCTTATTGCTAATCTGGGCAACGCCTGATTTAGTCTACAGTACAACCACAACTTCTTTACCAACTCAGTACCAGAACTCAGTAAACCTGTTAATATTACTAACACTTTAAATATAAGCTGTATTAATAAGCTGTTAGATACTAATCAATGAATGGACACAATCCTTGAATGAATGACAAATAAATATCAGGATATAATAATATTGGCAATATATCGATATCAATTCTCAGATCATTATTTACCCTGACTACTAATTTAGTCCCAGCTCGCTTGCGGCAAGCGAGTGAACAAATATAAACTAGCGAGTATTATTGGTCATATTTTAGATCACTTATCACTGTGATACTATACAGGCCTAATCATTAATTACAGTGATCAGACCTAACATTTATTACACTGATCAGGGTACTGGAGTGTATTTTAAATTGTTTGTGAAACAACCTATCTAGGTTTTTTAATTTTCATAATAAAGGTTATATTTTAACAATCCTGTTTGGGGTATTCTGCCCTTTAGTTCAGGGCCCAGAGTGCTAGAAGTGCATACTTTGGGAACTGTGGTATCCTATATATCCAGTCTCTGTTGTGGCTAGATTAATATTTATGCACAAGCACCATTTCCTCCTAATAATCTAAGGTTGAATATATAGAATTTTCTATACATACACATATATATTACCAGAGGAAAAGCCCGAGTAGTGCCACTGTTCATTTGGTGTGTTAGATAAACAATTAAGGTCCAATAGAATTGGACCTTTCGCACACACCCACAGCATAACCAATAGAACCAGCCGTAAATCGGCTTTATATTATATGTGTCATCTACTCAACTTACAACAGAGGAAGAAAAGAATGAATAAGCTTCAATATCTAGAAGTTTAAACATCTAGATTACCTAAATATAGGCACATCACCGATTAGTTTAAACAAGAAGAACCGTTCATATCCCCTATGTCAGATAGATAAACAAAGAGGTAAGCGCCAATAAAATTGGACCTCTCACACATGCCCACTTGGTTATCCAGTCACTAGCGCACTAAACATCAGCACTATCTTGTAGCCAATAGCATTAGCCGAAAAATGGCTGTGAATTTCATCTCGCAGCCAATAGCACTAGCTGAAACACGGCTTTGTATTTCAATAACAATTCACTTGAAATCGATTAAAGTAAAACCTTCGATTCCCTTAATTCAAAGCCCTAAAACAAAAGACTAGAATACAAATAAAGAAAAAAACAGCTACGATATATGGCTTTAAGTCATAAAAGGCTGGGTCTGATTATATAAACCATTTTAAACGTATGATATAACTAGATAATGCCTTTGAATATAGGTGTTATATATAAAGGATTTTAACGTATTTTATAATTTTATATGAATTTTATCTATTTTAAAGAAACTGAAAGTTCTAGACAGATACTTCCGGTTCATAACTGACTTGATCAGTTTACAATCTGGTATAAAAGACCACCACACAAACTTAAAACCAGTCTTGATAAAGGTCTTTGAGTGACCGAAACGCGTTCACTGGTAAGCCTAATTTCATTTTTATATCTGATTGTAAACAATCTACACTATTGCACCTTTCTTTTACAGAAGGATTGCCCAGGGACCAATTTACTCACTAAGAAGATTGCACACCATTCATTTATATACAGCATTTGGACGCTGACACTTTATTATTATTATTATTATCGGTTATTTGTAGAGTGCCAACAGATTCCGCAGCGCTGACACTTATACACATTGGAGTTGAATACTTTCACCTACTTTCTTTACATCTTTAAAAAGGATTTACTTATTACAGGATTTAATAACATTGCAGCTGGTCAATTGACCTATACCACTCATCTTTTTTTACTTTATCACACGGACTTCTATACAAACCTCTACACCCTATTTTTAGATTTGTATAGCCTCTATTTTTCACAGAGTTTTCTTTATCATCACTTTTTTCATCATCAAGGTTTTTCTTCACTATGATCTACTGGACATTGATTATATTTGCTACTTATTTTTCAATTTTTCATATTTTCATCATATTACTTCTCCATCTTACCATTTTATCATTGTTTCACTCTTTTCTATGTTAAACACATAGGTAAAGGACTCTTCTTAGGTGCACGCTTGCACCTTACTATCACACCACTAGGGAGAGAGTTTTCTCCACTTTCATATCCACGCAACTCATTGCTCATTTTTTCCAAAATATAATTCATATTTGTTTAATTGTTTAATTGAACTTAACCAATCTGTCAAGTATTTAATCTGACAGTCAGCATTGTATTGTTTTTAACCAATATTTACCATATTTTATTGTATTACTCATTTTATGTTTGTATAATTAACACATGGATCCATGATTTGTATGTTTAATGAATTTGTACCATTAAATTAGTACCGGTATCGATGTTCCGGTTAATTAGAGCCAGCCTCCATTAGGTTTGGCGCTTTGGTGCTCATTAACTATTTTTCATACTTTCCCAATTGACAGCTAGGTGTCAATTATCCAAAGATAAGGGTCATTCCCCAGCAGGCGCTAGGTGTATATCACTATTATCAATCCTCTTTAGGTACTCACAGTTATTGACCCGCATAAAACGATCTTCATCCCGGCGGCTCCATCTTCATCCAGGCGGCTCCATCTTCATTCATCGCGGGATCAGCATCTTCTTCATCCCTGTGGAGGCGGGGCGGCAATGCACTGATGTCCAAGGAGGAGGTCCAGGCGGAGGTCCAAGGCGAAGGTCCAGGCGGAGGTCCTCTTCATGTGATCGCCCGCCACACACTGATTATTGAAATGCAAGGTACCCCTTTTATACTGGGGGTACCATTGCATTCCTATTGGCTGAAAAAATTGAATCAGCCAATAGGAATTAGGGCTGCTAAAATCCTATTGGCTGTTCAAATCAGCCAATAGGATTTAAGCACCTCTCATTCTATTGGCTGATTTTTTTTTAGGTATTATTTAGTTAATAATTGTAACTTTAATTTAACTCTATTATAATTCTGTTAAAGTTAGGGGGTGTTAGGTTTAGGCTTAGGGTTACGGTTAGGGTTACGTTAGGGTTAGGTTTAGGGGTCAATAGTTTAAGTTAGGTTGTTGTGATGTAGGGGGCTGGCGGTATGGGGGTTAATAGGTTTATTTAGTGGTAGTGATGTGTAAGGCCAGAGGTTTAGCAGTTAATAGCTTTATTTAGTGGCAGCGATGTCAGGGAGCGGCGGAATAGAGGTTAATAGATTTATTATAGTGTGGGCAATGTTGGGGTGCGAGGGAATAGGGGTTAATAACTTTAGTATAGTGGTGGCGATATCGTGAGCGGCAGATTAGGGGTTAATAACATTATGTAGGTGTTGGCGATGTCGGGGGCAGCAGATTAGGGGTGTTAAGACTTAGGGTTTATGTTAGGGTGTTAGGTTTAAACTTTACTTTTTTTTCCCCATAGACATCAATGGGGTTGCGTTACGGAGCTTTTCATTCCACGATCGCAGGTGTTAGGTTTTTTTCTAACCCACTCTCCCCATTGATATCTATGGGGAAAGCGTGCACGAGCACGTTAAAACAGCGCTTGTATTTTGTGTGGTATGGAGCTCAACGCAACCATATCGCGCACACAAGCCGGCTGTTTTTAAAACTTGTAATGGCTACGCTATAGAGTGTGAAATAACGCAACTTTTGTTGCGTTCGTTAAATTCTCTATACCGCGTATAACTCGTAATCTACCTGATAGATATATAATGATATCTGGGATTAGATAACTAGGTTAAATTGCCTGTTGTTAGCTCTTAAAGATACTGATGATGCGACAGAGGTTTTTATTGCTAGTCGTTATCTGCTATAGAAATCACTCACAGACAGGATAGTCCTTAGCATATAAAACTTTATTTTATACCTAATCTAGTTTGCACATCTCCTATATGCATATAATTTCATAGGATATTAGATAGATCATTATTTTCCCTGCCGATCACATATGATTAAAGTGGTGTACTAAGCTGACTCTTACTTTTACATGTTGGTGCATGTCATAAGTTATGTTACAAGTTATGTTATGACTAGTGAGAGGTACAAAAGAGCTTAGTATCTGTATTTAGGTTCTTTAATAATTTAGACCCACAAGGTTATCATATCAGAGTTTGCTACGTAATATAAATAAAATCTGGTTCATCATTAGAGACCCAGAATTGGTCTCCTTTTTTTTTAGATTACCTACTGTAGCCTTATAGCTTATACTTTAATTGGAGGTCCAAGAGTGACCTCATGAGTCAGTTCTTGGGTTTATTGTCTAGTTCGGCAAACAATGTCTATACTAATATTGCTATTTGTCATATAAATATGTAATGTATATTTCTTCTGACTTATACTGGTTTTTAGCTTTAAAACTATTTTTCCATTTCTTGTCTATCGTATAATGACATTCAATGTTTGTATGAACAAAAGAAGAAGAGCGGAGATGCTTGTAAAATTAAATATTATTTATTTCATCAGTTTAAAAGTTTCCATGGAGGAACCGTAGAAAAGCAAGAGAGTGTAGCACAGGTGGCTTACGCTTTTCGGCTGTGCGCCGTATTCATAGCCAGTTCAATGTTTTTCAATGTTTGTATGGCTTGAGTTGAACCTTTATCAAAACTATTTAAAAAACAACAACACATATTTTTATTATTCACATAAAAATACCCTCTACAGTTACAACTTTAGAGCATGGCCTAGGACATAAGAAATTAGAAACAGTTAATTAACAATAGTTGTCATTATTAACCAAATTGATGATATGTACTGAGCTTATCAACATTGGGAGGAAGAGAATTGGCCCTGCAGGGACAAGAACCTGCAACCGCAAGTTGTGAATATCCATATGACCAGCCTGGTACTGCTTGAGTAAGCCTTTATATGAAAGAAAAAAGAAGAAAAGGCGCACAGGGCAAGACTCAAGTGAAAAGCTTTTATTACAAATTATTGCACATGCAAAATATATTGCACTTCAATATAACAACTAGATTCAATATTTAAAATGCATTTACAAGGAGCGCTGTGTTCCTACAGCTGTCTTATCTCACACAACAGGCGTAGTTGGTCTGCCTTCATACGGCTATTTCAGATCACATCAGGCAGAATTTCCGGATCCTATGCCAGATTACTGTATAGCTTGTGGGGACAAGTAGGCTTGTAAGTCACTGTCACCTCCAGGTGATATGCAGGAGCCTAACGTGTTTCCCCCGGTCTACGGTCGGGATTCTTCAAGAGGCGAAATAAATGTTGGATATCACTGGTATAGCGCCTTTTGTATTTAAAGGCGCAGTGACCAATACTTAATGAGGAGTGTGTAGAAAGCCCAATTAGAATGGGGGGGGGGGGGGGTGTTAAGTCACCAATACTGATTGAGGGTGTATACTATAGTTACGTCTTCACATTCATTCTCAACAAACAATTGACAAATCATAAATTTAGCACAATATAGACTATTATATAAAACACAATAGATAAAATATTTGCCATAACATTAAAGATTCATATGCGCTAAGCTGTAAAGTTATACTGTATACCATAAAACTTTAAAAAAGGACATAACATATAAGTATATTTGGAAGGATATGCGCAAAAAAAGTTTAAAAAAAAACATATGCTAAAAATATATGTTCAATAAATATTCCGAATTACAATTATTGGAACTGAAATAGCCGTATGAAGGCAGACCAACTACGCCTGTTGTATGAGATAAGACAGCTGTAGGAACACATCGCTCCTTGTGAATGCATTTTAAATTTTGAATCTAGTAAGTGCAATATATTTTGCGTGTGCAATAATTTGTAATAAAAGCTTTTCACTTGAGTCTTGCCCTGTGCGCATTTTCTTCTTTTTTTTCATGTTACTGCACCTGAGCTAAGGTTCGGGGAATACCTAGCTGGACAAAGGCTGCACGGATTTGGCATTACGACTCTCTCTGTAACTTAAAGGAATACTCCTTCAAATCCTATTAAAGGCTCTAAATATTGCTTCACCTCTTCATCATCATTTGATGCCTTGGGACTTTATCTCAGAGACTAGTAAATTGACAGCTTTATGGGACACTATACGTTAACCCTTCGATACGGGTAACCCTAAAAGGTACTTTAAAAAAACCACAACATTAAGAACAGTGCAAATAAGCAGAACTATACCGAGATCTTGTTAAGAGTTTTTTGTGAGATTTCTTAATGATTATTGTGAGGTCTCAGTCACTATTTAATATTCTTATCTTTTCTTCTTTTTTTTTTTTCTTATGGAGTAACAATATAAGGTATACTATAAGGTTTTTACAATACAAGGTTGTGTGTGTGTATATATATTTAAATAACAATAAAGAAACATCATTTTATGGTCACAACCCAGTGCAATTCATTTTCTTGTGTTCAAGCCTTTATATGAGTTGTCTTTTGGGCTGTTTTCCACTTACCAAGCATAAACTGTACTTCATGGAAATTGTGTATAATTTTTGTCTTTGTGGTAGTCAAAGAACTCAGCTGAACAGGCCATAAGAATATCTTCTAGAATATTGTGTAATGTTTATAACTGTAAGATAGAATGTAAAAAAAAAAAGTATGACACTGCAATATTTGAATGGCCAATAACAGTTTATAAACTTAGGGCCAGATCAGATTCAAGTTCAATCCGATTGGCTGATCCAATCCGATTGGCTGATTTGGGTTAGAGTAGGGGTATGTAGGTGGTGGGTTGTAATGTGGGGGGTATTGTGTTTTGTTTTTTTTACAGGCAAAAGAGGTGCACTATTTAGTGCTTTTACTCTCGCGCAATCTCCACCAGAAGTAAACTTTTATTGTGCGTGGGTTAGCTTGAAAGTAAAATGATTGCACCTGAGCAAAAGCCGACGTGCATTAACTTTAGGACTTTGGATAGTGTGACTGTGCTAACTTCTTCTTCCCATAGACTTCAAGGAAGAACATAAACTGGAAGAGAAAAATAACACTTATCGCTCACGCGCTAACCCGACGGTAGTTAAATAGATATTTCTATATATATATATATATATATATATAATGTTTTTATATATATTTATATATATATATATATATATACTCCAACGAAAACAGAGACAAACCAAAAACAACAAAAAAGAGAAAAATTTGATTAAAATAGAGGATGGACAGCAGGATTCGATGTAAGAACTCGTACATTCTCTTTTTTGTTTTGTTTTTTGTTGTTTTTGACAAATTTGATACATACTTACCACATTAAGTTTGTTTTTCAGTTTATTTTATGCTTAGTCACTTGTTGTTGATATACACTGTCCTGGTATATTTTGGATGTTTATGTGATTTTTCACATTAGTAAATATATGCACTATTGTAACGATAATATACCGGAAGTGATGTCATACAGGACGTATTTCCGGTTGAACTAGAACCGGAAGTGATGTAACTTCCGGTTTTACGGAGAGGTGCAGTAAACACTATAGTATCACGATAAGTTTGGGCACTATATGATGTGATATTCAACACTGATACATTGATTAACATGATGTTAACCCGCTCAAGGGAATTAGAACATCCAACATGTATTTAATTTGTTATTTTTATAATTCAATGTTTGATGTACACTTATACCGGAAGTGATGATTGTTAATTTCCGAGTTCACTCTATACTATATCGGATATAGTAAGAAGGAGGTAACTGTTTGTTTTGTTTTGTTCACTGTATTTAAGCACGTTTGTGTGTGTACACTGTTGTTCTGAAGAAGGAGAGCACAAGTCCTCGAAACGTCAATAAACTTGACTTTTGCATGTGAAGAAATCCTGGTTTGTTTCTGTTTTCGTTGGAGTATTTATATTCACACTGAACAACCGGGTAGTTGAGTCTAGGAGTGCAAATTGACTTATATAAATATATATATATGTAGGTTGTGGGAAACGGCACTCGCCAATTTAGCATCCACCTGGTGCTCAGCAGAGAAAAGTACAATCAGTGAAATAGAACTGGATCCAACGGACGGCCTCCATTGGCCTCCATTGTCTAGTAAGATCCAAGAACAGCCGGCACACAGGAATTTTTCAAAGATCCGATTTATTTGGTAAATGAGAAACTCATTTACCAAATAAATCAGATCTTTGAAAAATTCCTGTGTGCCGGCTGTTCTTGGATCTTACTAGACAACGGAGGCCGTCCGTTGGATCCAGTTCTATTTCACTATATATATATATATATATATATATATATGAATAGGTATAGGTATATACGATATATATAGGAATATATATATATTTAAAAGTACATAGAACATGTTCCCATATGTGAAGAACATTGGAATGTAAAATATGAACAGTACATACACAGTAAAACACATTATTAAATATTAAAATTTAATTAAAATGATTTTTCATATTTCCAGGTGTTTGAGTGGAAAGGGCTCCAAAGTATATATTAATATGTATATATGTGTATACATGTGTATATATGTATATACATTAATACACATGTATGCAGAAATATACTTACATTAATATATATATATATATATATATATATATATAGTCTATATCCAATAAAGGACTGCACTCACTGGATTTAGTTTCAGAAACCTTCAAATCTTTATTGTGGTAACGTTTCGGGGTTTGCAGACCCCTTCCTCAGTCTGCGAACCCCGAAACGTTACCACAATAAAGATTTGAAGGTTTCTGAAACTAAATCCAGTGAGTGCAGTCCTTTATTGGATATAGACTGTATACTTGTTTGACTTTGCACCCTGGTTGATGACTACACAGCATTGGGAGTGCAGACACACACGGAGGATATATATATATATATATATATATATATATATATATATATATATATATATATATATATATATATATATATATATATATATATATATATATGGCTTTAGAAAGGGCAAAGCCCAAAACATTGCCTATGTCTTTTTGCTTGAAATAAATCACAAAGAAAGTTATTTGGAGTGCTGCAGCTT
The DNA here is from genome assembly GCF_027579735.1 of Bombina bombina. Classification (NCBI taxonomy): domain Eukaryota; kingdom Metazoa; phylum Chordata; class Amphibia; order Anura; family Bombinatoridae; genus Bombina; species Bombina bombina. The sequence goes on along the minus strand of NC_069501.1, from coordinate 740,958,100 downwards.
TTCTTCTATTCTATATATATATATATATATATATATATATATATATATATATATATATATATATATATATATATATATATATTTATATATATATATATATATATATATAAATGTATGCATATATGGGTATGCATGTGTATTAATGTGAATATATATATATATTCATGCATACACATGCATATTAAGAAATGTATACGTATGTATACGTATGTATATATACATTATAGCCCTTTCCATTCAAATACCTTGTCATATACCATATACATTTGAAAACTTATGTTTTTAGTTTTAATATTTATGTTAATAATTTATATCAGACAGTGTATATATAAGTGTAAAATTTTATTTTAATGTTGTGCTTGGTGCAACTTTTTATTTAGCCCTAACCCTTTACTCGAGATCTGCGAGTTTGCGCTTGTACAGTCACATTTACTTTACTTGTAATATGAGTGCAAGTTAGTGCGGCACTTGTATTCTAGCCCTTACTGTCTAAGGTATGGAGGATGATTGTTATTGTTTTACTCACAATATACTATGTTTGGACAGAAGAACATAGTGAATGGTTAAGAATGGAATAAAACTAAATATAAAACCAGACATCACTTAGGAGACTCCCTGAAGTAGTTACACACAATGAGTGCAGTGATTTGTTCTACTTGAGGAGCCAATCAGTTATTTAAGTATAAGGTAATTTATTGCCAGCTGTGCAAGAAATACACAGAGAATAATTGTGTTGCCATAGATTATAACTTCTACAGGAAAACATTAACAATCAGAGCACGCGCCTCCAGGTATGCTTCTCATCCGACAATTAGGTCATAATTGCTCCCTGAATATTAAACATGAGTTAACATAGTGATAAATTAAATATAAAAGATAGCCATTGTTTCTTTACCTTTCAAGGGTCAAATCTGCTATAAATTAAAAAATAATCTATTAGATAAAAACTAAAAACCATTGCAAAATGTTAAGGATAGGTAGGTAGGCAATTGGAAGGCTATTTGAGTAAATTTATTGTAACAATAAGAAAGATGGATTTTTGAGTTCCTTGCCATTTAAAATAAAAAATACTTAGATTATATATGATTCACAGGACATATTTTGCAGATAGCATACATGGGTATCGTTTTCAAGTTCACTATGTTGTTTGTTTGTTTGTTTTGTTTGTTTGTTTGTTTTGTGGGTTTGTTAGTTTTAGTTTTTTGTTGCTAAAATTACAGATGTTTCAGTTAAGGTGTCACTTTCATGCTCTTTGAGTTATTTACCACAAGAGGTACCTTTGCTCATTGCCACTAAACTATACACAGTGCTTAAAGGGATATGAAACCCAACATTTTTCTTTCATGATTCAGATAGAGCATGCAATTTTAAATAATGTTCTAATTTACTTCTATTATCATTTATTTTGTTCTCTTGGTATCATTTGATGAAAAGCAGGAATGTAAGCTTAGCAGCCGGCCCATGTTAGGAGCACTATATGGAAGCAATTTTGCAAGAATGTTATCCATTTGCAAGAACACTAGATGACAGAACTATTTCCAGCCATGTAGTGTTCCAGATGAATACCTATGTATATCTTCAACACAGAATATCATGAGAATGAAGCTAATTTGGAAACAGAAGTCATTTGGAAACGTTTTTTTAAAATGGTATGTCCTGTCTGAATCACAAAATCATTTTGTGTGTGTTTCATATCCCTTTAAAGGGACATACTGGTGTATTCAAAGCAAAGATTAATCAGATATTACTAATGAGGTGTATTGTATAACATTATGGGAGTTGATCACAAACTTTAAGAAAATTTGTATCAAATAATTAATCTAAACAAAATCTTTAAGGGTGAAAAACTTGATCGACCCCATATTAGTTTTAGTTCATATAAAATAATAAGTGCCAGCAATTTGTAACTAAGTAATCTTAAAGGGACATGAAACCCATTTTTTTTCATGATTCATATAGAGCATGCAATTTTAAATAGCTTTCCAATTTATTTCTATTATCTAATTTGTTTTGTTCTCTTTGTAAGCTTTGTTGAAAATAATACCTAGGTAGGCTCAGGAGCTGCTGGTTGGTGGCTGCACATATATGGCTCGTCATTGGCTTTCAGATAACTCCCAAGGATACTAAGAGAATGAAGCCAATTAGATAACAGAAGTACATTGGAAAGTTGTTTAAAATTGTATGATCTGTCTGAATTATGAAAGAGATATTTTGGGTTTTGTGTCCCTTTAATTTAAAAAGCCTGTTTATCCTATCTAGTCTCCCTGATGAGGCTAATTAGGTAAAGCTATAAATGATCTGAAAAGTAGCAATCTCAAAGGATTTTCTGTACCTTTTTGACCCCTGTTTTTTTCTGACTTTATTGGGGTAATCACCTTTATAGCAAACACAATGTAAGACAATGATTATGATAGCAATCCTGCTACCTTTGTACAGCCTTTTGGAATGGTGGGGTCAGGAGAGAAGAAGATAGCGAGGATGAGAAAGAGATTGAAAGGAGAAGTGAAAAGAAGGAAAGGAGAACATTTAGAAAGAGGGTGGAGGGTAAGAGAAAAGAAAAGAGAAAGGACAAGAGAAAGCAAAAGAGAGAGGGTTAAATAGAGAACTAGTTATGCTGTTATGTGCTCACTGGATCCCTAACCAAAGCAGAGCCTATGCAGATATGAGAGCACGCACAAAACCACTGACAAGATCAATGACCCCAGGGGCCACTTTATGCCATGTTTATGACCTTACAGCTATATAGCCACATCAACTCTCAGACCAGACCAGATCAATATCCCCTGCAGCTAATGTATGCCAGCTATATTGCAGGATGAGATCAATGGCTCCTGGATGTACTTCTGTATCAGTACTGCATGAGCAGAGCACTGACTGTGCATAGTATCTTGCAAAAGCATACTGGGGCTATAGAGTTTCAGAATAATATTGCCTTCCCTGCCCATTTATGTAGAGATATGAATATATTATTTAATTCAATGTATGTTAATACACTGTCAGAAAAAGGTGTACAGTTGGGGTCTGTTTGTAAACACTTAGGGTACAACTGCTGTGGTTGTACCCTCAATGTTTCATAATTACACCTTAAGGAACTAATATGTACCATTTAGGGGTAAATAAGGTACAAACATGTTTCTAACTGTCAAAGGGTCCATGTCTGTACCATTTAATCCCCCAAAAAGGTACAATCACTTGTGTGACCAAAAGGTTGGGGGAGATGGGTGGTTAAAAGCAGGGTCGGCTCCAAGGGGGGGGCTTTGGGGGGCAATGCCCACCCAAATGGAATGCTGTGCCCCCTCAAAACACAGGATTTTTGTAAATTATTTTTTTAATTTTTTTTTTACTTAAAATGTTTTATTTTTTTGCCCCGCACCTTTTCTGGGGGCGGGGCTTTTGCACGCTCAAATGTGCACTCAGTCAGTGCAGTGGAAGGCTGGGGTATGACTTAGCTATACCTATTTCACAATAGGTGGCTGGCACTGCTGAAGATGACTGACTGATCCAGCTGGCCTCACATGATGACGCTGCATTCTCCCTGACACTCATCATGACTCATCACTTCCTCCCACCCAGAGTCCCAGCGCGGGATGAGTGAGAGCTGACTTGTGAGAGGGAATCAGCGTGAGGTGATGCAAGGAGGAAAGAAGCAGCAAGACTAGGCTGGTCACGGTGAGAAAAAACATCACATTGAGCAGTGATGTTATTAAGGGGCAAACCTCCTATTCCGTCTTAAATTAATCTAGACTTACTCAAAATAAATACACAACACATATGTATGTGGGAAAAAAGACCGGTCACGGTCGCATTTATTAACCTAACCTTTATCACGGCTAAATGCCGCATCAGGCAACTTTCAATTTTATAACTTGTAACAAGTTCAGCAAAAATTGGTGGCGGCATCTACTCCTTATCCTAACCCCTACTGACAGCCGGCCCGGACCCCCCAATCGGGGGACTGCAGCGCAGCACGGGTTGCTTGCGCCCAAAATGGCAGAGAGAGATAGTTGCAGAACTGTAGAGATCTTCAACCAAAGATTAGTAAGGGGGAGGACCCCCCAGGCCGGCACCCGGCAGGCGTCCCTCCCCCATCCAAGGGTGTCACTCAAATCTCTCTCTACCCGCTTCGGGGGACCGAGCCGACCGCCACAAGAGAACAGCTCCCTGCCCTCTTGCCGCCACCACATACACACATAACCAGCATTAACTCAATAACTTACTTAACATGTAACACTGACATAAAACACAACTGTCTCAAACTTTATAAAACTGATAGCAAACTCCTTCTAATGTCTGCTAGAAAAATGTCAATCCCAGCGTCCGCCAGGTGCACACCGTCTGAACGGTATAACTCCTTCTTGTCGGCTGTAATTGAGTCATGCCGCTCTCCCTACTTCCCATCCTCATGTACGTGACCGCTCTCCCTACTTCCCGGTTGACTTTTTTCTTGACATTATATGCCGCCCTTTGTGTCACAATATGTCTCCATCGCAGCCGTGCAACCACGTTGGACCACCCTACTTGCACACCTTGGAGCCAAGCATACACCCATCGCAAATCAGACACCATCTTTCTGATCAGATCCAACACCGGGACAGCACCCAAGTCATTGCCTCCCACATGCAAAATTACAATCTGAGGCTTCCCCCACCTCCTGTGAGCATCCTGAAGGAGTGCTGGCAAATCATCCCAAGCCAATCCCCTGCGGCCCAACCAACGCACATTGGCCCTTGACCACGGAATTCCCAGCTGCTGCCCTTCTGGTAACCTCAACGCCCTGATGGCCGCCCAATGAATAAATGAGTGGCCCACTATCCAAACACGTGATGAAGGGGTATTCCTGCCTGAAAGGACATGACATAAATGCTGAGCAACACTCATACAAATCGCCCACCCCTTCAGACCTAAGAAGCCCGAGAGAGCTCCCTTCTCACCCCTCCCACGCCCTAAAAGCCCGTCTGACTAGCGTTGAGTGACCTGTCCTGTTGTTTGTTCCGACCCCCGTGAATTCTTCACCGGCCGAATATACAACTTATACCTGCCCGACTTCCAGCGACCCAGCCGCTGAATTTCCTTGCCTGAAGACCCACACGCAGCAGCCGACGTCGCAGCCCCAATTCGAAATGAGTGAGAACCAATATTAGCAGGGTCCAACCCAGCCATCTTCGCTGTTCTCGCCAGAACCCTGCGGAACTGGAAGGCAGATAAGGATGACCCATCCTCATGTACGAGTAGCTGCAGCGGACCCGCCGGGCGCACTGCGCAGAACTTATCGAAGTTCCACACTGGGCAACACACCTCCTCATCTGACCTGCCCAAGCATAACCATGCTCCTTTTCCTGCTTGGTCCGTTTTAGACCTAGGAATGAGCAACATAAGGCCATTCTCCGCCGGCCGTACATTTTTCCACAGGATACCGCCAGCGCCCCCAGAACACGATGACGCCACTAGCTCCCCAATCCTAAGTGCCCCTGCAAACGCCAACGCAAATGCCGCGCGGAACAACAAAACTTCGTACTCAGAGGAGCATACCTCCCCCAAGCATCCCATCAACGCCCGCAAACGAGAAGGTGTGATGGGCTCCCTGTGGTCAGGAGGGCGAGGGTCAATGCGACCCCATCCCTTCAGTACCTGCCTAACAAGGAATGACCCCGAAAAATCCTGAATGCCAAACGTTCTATTAAAGAACGCCATTGCAGCCAGCCTACTTTGTGCAGCCAATCTAGAGGTCCCCTCTTTCCGCAAACTAGCCAGCCACTCTAAGACCTGTACCTGCGATGCCTTGTGCACCTCAAACCCTTGATTATCAGCAAAACGTTCCCACACCCTCCAATGACTCACATAGGTTGTCCATGTCTTAGGCGCCACTGAAGCCCGAATCAAAGGGATAACAGTTTCCCAGCCTCTGCCATCTGCCAAAGAAAAGGAGGGCATGTCAAGCCATTCTGCTCTGCCTGAGGGGCAGCCTGCCTAAATAAATCCCAATTAAACCTAGACAATGCATCTGCAACCACATTGTGGACGCCCAGGACGTGACGTGCCACAAAGCAAATGTTAAGCTGCAAGCAGCGCAGCACCAAGTGCCGAAGGTAAGTGACTACCCTCGGGGAAGAAGCCGATAACCTGTTGATGGCGTATACAACGCTCATATTATCTGACCAAAAAACTACAGATTTGTTGGCCAGCGCTGGACCCCACAGTTCAATTGCTACCACAATGGGAAACAGCTCCAACAGCGTCAGGTTCCTGTTAAGGCCAGCTGAAACCCACTCACTAGGCCAAGGAGCGGCGCTCCACGCCCCGTTCAAGTAAGCCCCATATCCATGGCTGCCTGCTGCGTCTGTAAACAGATGCAACGCCTGGTTAGACCTTGGCTCTTCCTGCCAAATACAGACACCATTAAACCGACTCAAAAATTCTTCCCAAACTGCTAAGTCATCCCTCATGTCCTGCGACACTTTAAAACGCCGCGCCCCGACGCGAGGACCCCGTAATTGCTCTTCCAACCGTCTGTTGAAAACCCTACCCATGGGGATAACCCTACCGGCAAAATTCAGCATACCAAGTAGGGATTGCAGATCTTTTTTGGACACCCAATTTGCAATTTTTACTGCTTCAACGGCCCCCAACAAGCGCACCACTTTGTCGCCTGGAAGCCGACATACCTCAGCCACTGTATCAATTTCTATACCTAGAAATGTGAGACAAGTGCACGGGCCCTGCGTCTTATCTGACGCCAAAGGGACACCAAACCTGCCCATCATGTCATGCATGACCTCCATTAGGACCCTACATTCTGAGGTGTCCGCACGCCCTACCAGAAGAAAGTCATCCAAGTAGTGGGCCACGGCCCCACCACCCGACGCCTTCCATATCACCCAGTGAAGAAACGTACTGAAACTTTCAAATAGGGCACATGACAACGAGCAACCCATGGGCAAGCAACGGTCAACATAAAATTCCCCTTCAAATTTCATGCCCATTAGCACGAAGGCCGACGGGTGCAAAGGGAGAAGCCTAAACGCTGACTCAATGTCCAGCTTAGCCATCAAAGCCGCATGACCCTTATCTCTGACCAATGCCAGTGCCTCGTCAAAGGACTGGTAGTGCACCGAACTAAGCTCGGTGTCGATGGCATCATTCACAGATGCCCCTTTGGGGTAAGACAAGTGGTGTATAAGCCGAAACTTGCCTGAATCCTTCTTTGGTACAACCCCCAATGGAGACACCACCAGGTCCGGGAGGGGGTTAGCCTTGAAGGGGCCCACAACTCTCCCCAAGGCCAATTCTTTAGCTAACTTATCCCTAACCACACCTGGAAACTCATAGGCTGATTTCAGGTTCCTGTGTAACGAGGAACCCACCACCCGGCCCGACACAGGTATCCTAAACCCATCCGCCAAACCCCGGCGGATTAGTTCGACTACTCCCCTGTCCGGGTACTGTGCCAGCCACACTGTCATGGCCTCAAGCCAACCTCTCTCTTCTTGTTGCAATCAATTCCTGGGTGTGGGCCGCTGCAGAACTTGCAGATGTGACGAAAGGAGCAATTTGCCCCCCTGTCACACTGCTTGTCCTGAAACTTCCAGCATTCCCGTCCGCGTCTCTTCGGACGCGGGGTGCCAGGCCGCCCAGGGCCGGTCCGCGGGCCCGGTGTCTGTGCCGCTTGACCTTCCAACCCCAATTTGGACCACAGGTATAAATCCTGCGTCCCAAAGTGGAGCATAGGGTTCCCTACCATCTTTCTACGAAAGGCCATGTCATATTCGCGCCACGCCCCTTCCCTGAACCTGGCATGGACATCATCGATAGTGTCTTCATATTTAAAGAGGTTATGCCCTTGCGTCTGCCAATTATCCAAATAGCAGGTTGCGAGGACTCTGAAGCACCTCTGCCATTCTTCATATGTTTCCGGCCTTTAGACCTTCTTAGGGCCCGTGCCATCTGCTGCCCGCTCTTTCGCGCGACATGCTTCAGGTGAAAGTTCAAAGATGTTCACATAGCGACCATCTTGAATCTTTTTCACCACCTTCGCCTTGAGGTGCCCATAAAGGGAGTGAACCAAGCATGGGTAAGTATCACCTTGCGAGGCCACTCTCCTTGTCACTGGCACCCCCAAGGGGGGCTGTAAAACTGCACCCACCCCGGGGACAAACGGAACCAACGCCGAACCCGACGCTTGCGCTGCCTGGCTCTTCACCTGCGCTGCTACCAGTTTCTTAATCATTCTAAACATCTCCTTCTGGCCCTTACCCACTAACCCTAGGTCCCCATCGCTATCTGAACCTGACTCACTAGAGGGTACCATGTGTTCAGTGTGTGTGGAAGTGCCAAGCAAGTACTCACCACTCGGGGCCAAAGGAGGAGCTGCTCCAGTTCCGCTTTGTGCAGCCGCCGCTGCAGCCATTGGAGGGACAGGTTGAGATCCAGAAGGGGGTTGACCAGCTGAGGAATCTATCCGCACTGCTGACGAATCACTGCTAACCTGGGAAAACAAAGGAATATGGGGAGTACTCTGTGCGTAGGATGAGACCCCCGAGGGGCCCCCAGCCTCCTCCCCCACACGCCTATGTTCTTTACTACCATCCACAACAGACATCCCAAGCGCAGCAGCCACAGCCTTCCTTATAACTTCTTCATTCACACACCCTGTTTGTGCAATAGCCACCACCAAAGTCTCCTCACTGTGACCAGCAACCCCCCTTTCAGCTCCGGACCTAACCCCAGAGGCACCTTGTCTGCCCTGCGCAGTACACCTTACTGTCTCCTGCATAATCACTGCATTAGGCATGTCTCCCAACACCCCTTGTCTGCCCTGTTCTGAAGGCCTTCCGGTCTCATGCATAGCCGGTGCATTAGGCCTGTCGCGCACTATGCCCTGTCTGGCCCGCTCATGCAATGCACCCGTGTCAGGCATATCCCCCGCATTCATTCCCTCAGCAGACCCGACCACTGCAACGTTCTCTCCTCTTGCCTGAGCCCCAACATCGGGCATCCTGCTTCTACCCCCTCCCGGGGTCTTAAATGCTGCCTTTCCCCCAGGCCGCCTGTTCCCCCTCCCATCAGGGGCCGCATCCCCCGCCCGGAGTCTCCCCAACTTACTGGGGGCTTCTCCGGAAGAGGATCCGCTCCTACTGCCGACTCCGCGTTTCCTCCTTGCACGCCCGCGCTCCTCCCCGCTCGATGAGTCACATGGGGAGGACGCGCGTGACGTAAACAAGGACGCGACGCGGCCTAGTAGCCCTCTGAGGCCTGTAGGCCGCACCGCTGCCACCCGGGACTTCGCCGTCGCCGCCCGCCCCA